>NW_028277972.1:600000-798549 GCF_059751315.1 Micrasema longulum
CGTTGTTTATTTTGTTTGTGTTACAACGTTCTTCTTCCTTTTCGAAGCGAGATCTGGAGCGTACGGCCTCGGTTCTAATTTGGAACTAACATGAATGACTTAACTGTCATGCTGGAAAAATAGATTGAGGAAATTGTACTGACCATGTGCACTTAGATGATTTTGTTTGAAATCAAATTGTTCTATTTTATTTTATCCAATGGGAAACTTTAATGTAAGTATGTGTTTTAAATCTTTGTAAAATTGTATTTCATTGTAGTATTAAACGGAATTTGTTTCTGAATAAACAAAGTTTAAAAAACAGTATTTTAAACAGGCGTTTCTTAGTTTATTTATTTATTAGTGTGTACGCGGCATTAACATAAATATGTACATTTAACATAACAGTGTTCTATTACAAAATTAGAAATTATATAATATCAATATATTTATACATACTCGTATTACACAGTTGTTTTATACATTATTCTTTATAATTACCTTAAGAATTCAATACTTGACATACTTAGGTAAAAAAAATAATAAAAAAATATATAATTATGAAAATAAAGATAACGCAGTATATTCGAAATAGCAAAAATCATTGATTTGTTTGAATTGCTGCAATGTATATTGATTGCCTTAGGTATAATATTGTCTCCTGATAAAACCTGAAGGGTTCTCAACTGTTTAAAAAATAAAATATAAAAAGAAACAAAATAATAAAACCCTTTAAAAAATTAAATATTAAAAATTATAAAACAAATTTTAAATTTATTGATGAAATAATTTAGTCAGATAAATCATACCCACACACATCAACATTGGAAAGAGTTGAGGAAATATAAATGTTTAAACAAAATGCAGAATGGTAAATGTACACGGTGTATAGAGTTGCCACATAAAGACATTTGCAGCATGCGGCCTAGCATGCCTTCATTGAATGACATTTGTCACTGGGTTCATTGTTTATTTTTTTAATTCCGATAAGTTGTTTAAAACATAACTAGAAAAACAAGTTTAGTGTGATAATGATTATTTTCAATGAATTCTTCATTGAACAAACAGTGGTCACCCTAATCTTAGGAAAACCGCATCGTAGTCAATGAAACAAATCGACATAGAATTATTTATGAACCCTTATATGAAAGGGTAGGAATCAATGGCGGGAATGTGGTTAAATTCAAATAAATTAAACGTTCTTTCGCTTCGAATGTAAGGAAAATTATTTACACTCGCACACAAACACACACCCTAATATAAAGCAGATATCCAATTTAAAGGGTCGTAAGTCACATTTTCCAAATTAATTCGACTATGTAGTTACGGCAAATTCATTCAGAGATAAACTACATACGTATTACCTATTTAAATAATTTAATTAGTAATTTATATATTGCCTATTTATAAATTGAAGTAAGTGGTAGTTTCGATAGACTCGTTAAATGATTAGAATTAACGAAACTATCGTTTGATGTAAAATCATTTTCAATATTTGATTTAAATTATTTATTGACAATTCTTGATGGAATTCCATTGTAATGATGTAATAATCTATATTTACATAAGAGTTATTGATTAAAAAATACTTGTAAGTCTGAAGACGTCCATTAGAGGGTGAAAGCGCTAATTGGTCAAACAAATAAGTGAAAGTGTAGGAAGTATTTTTAAATTAATAACTTATTTGTTTACATAAGTTATTACATAATTTTCTATATTTTTTCAGTAAGTTATCACAATTTTTTTCTGGGGAAACCCGTGCCAAGGACACTTTTTTTTTTACATAATATAAAAATACACAGAAAACATAATATACAATAGAAATTTAGAAAATTTAAAACCGTGTTTATAACTACATATTACTAGTATTTTGAAAGTAACAAAAAAAACTATGCTTTTGCGTAGCTGATTTTTCAAAATCAGTTCTGCCAAATGATAATAAATAAATGATTAAGTTTAAACAAATATATGTACATTTTTACTAAACCTTTATCTGTACTTAAAAGTGTATAGGGCACTGCATTGGTACGTCAAATTCAGCGTATCTTAATCATTTTCATTCTTTGTTTGGTAAAGTAAGGTTATCAGTCGTACGCTGCAGGTGCCTGTCTAAGGATAATAAAATATTGCGGTGTAAACCACCTAATAAATGAATGTTTATGTTGACCTTCCAGGAATCGAACCCAGTACTTCAATCGTGGCAGAGAAACGCGCCAATTATTACACTACGATGAGAACTTTTTCTTCTTGATTTCTTTATTCAGGATTTTTATTTCAGCGTACCTAGCCAGAGTCTAACTGCTAGTGGCGAGCGGTGATTTATTTTATAGGTAATCTACAAAAAATAATCATTGATTTGTGCCTACATATAAGTACATAATATTTGAGTAATATAATTAATTGTAAATGGTTTTTTTTTTTGTTGTTCTGTGAAAATCAACTCATACAACAATTAATATTAACTTCGTGAAATACGTAGCTTTATTCTACACTATTTTAGTACAACACTTGTACAAAAGTTTTTTTTTTAAATAACACAATGACATTCCACAGATATTTTCATTATGATTGAAATGTCAACACTGAACACTGACATATTCGTTTTAAAATGAATTATGCCAAAAACCGCCCCTTTGAACGCACAAGTCCTATGTGATATATAATACGTCAGCGGTATTTTATGAAAGAAAAATAGTCCTTCAAAATACTAGTTTCCAAATGGAGAATCTTCAAATAGTATTTGTAATCTGCAAGTTTGTTTTAGTACTAAAATACCACAACTGGGTAAAAGATGTAAAATAAAGTGTACTTTTTGGATGAATAAGCTCAGGTAGTCGGCTAGTTTCATCGTTTACTGAGAACGGGCTGGGCGTTGGGTGCACTTTATAGTTTTTTTTTGAAGGAAGATATAAACGGTGGTGGTGATTTATGATAAAAAAACATTTTTTCTATTAATTTTCCCATAAGCATAGTTATTATTAAATATTATTTTTGAAAGTCAAATACATTGGTTAACTGTGCATAATTGCTTATTTGGACAATTCGCTCCTGCTAAATACACGTACGGGATTCCGGTTCTATTTTACACATATAAATACCCTGTCATGTCCTGGACATGCTGAGGCAGACAAGTTGCAGTGTATATATAAACTGTAAGATTATAAATAAACGACTGAAGTTTTAACTTTATGTTAACCTGTTCTGACGAAGAGGCAGGTACGTCTTAAAACCGGTAGACATAGAAAAGTCGGTAAGTGGCTAAAGGTATACAAATATTTAATAACATTTAGTAAAGCATATAAATAATAAATAAAGCGGGTGAAAGGCGAGTTTCTGGCGCCTCCAAACCAGAACCGAGCAGCTAAGGGAAGGTCACCCCGACAGAAAACTCCACCAGAGAAGGCAACGGGAAACCACTCTGGTCATCTTTTCCCAGGAATCCTTATGGCGAATACATCCAACAAGCAGTTGTCTTGGCTGCGGAATACAATGGTAGGGCAGAACCGAGATGTTTTTGCTGTAGTGATCGCCAACGTCGTAGGGACCTGACAAGGCACATCAAGAAGAAAAGTAAAACATAATGATTCTGGATTTAATAATTTTAATGGAGTATTTAAAATTATTGTCGTATTCATTGATAATAATATAAGTTATAACAAGTTGGTTAAGTTTTTTTTTTACAACTATCGAAATAAATACATAATATCCATTTATAAAATGACTCGCTTACAATCTGTATTGAATGCCACAGCGAGACTTATTTTCGGAATCTCTAAGTTTAGTCATATCACTCCACTATTTCAGGAACTACACTGGCTACGTTTTCCACAGAGGGTCGAATACAAACTCTATTGGCTTATGTATAAGTCACTGCACAACTATGCTCCTGAATATCTAAGGAAACTATGCATTCCAGATGAACTATCTGACAGGCGTCTCACACTTAGATCAGCTACGTCTACGGCGAGAAAAAAAGTTATTATACCTTACCTCTACGCAAACAGCGCACTAAATTTAGTGAACGCGCATTTGCGGTCAAAGGACCTATGGCATGGAATGCTCTCCCAGCAGAGGTGCGAGGCTGTGAAAGTGAAGTGATGTTTCGGAAAAAACTTAAAACCCACTTGTTCTCTAAATTATTTGAATAAATATGTAGCATGTGACAACAAAATATATTGTTTAAATAAAATTGCAAGCTTCAATTAAATTCATTAAACAATAGAATCACTATGTAAAGCGCCCTTGAGGTATTTTATTACGAAAATGGCGCTACATAAGTTATCCATAATAAAAATAATAATAATTATAAATAAAGCTGACTCTTGATGAAATTCCTTGTTGCTAAAATCTAGTATTTGTGTAAACATCTAAGGTTCGCATAGCGCTCGTGCTCTAATAAAACTTGATTTCCATTTTTCCAGAAGTTTTTTAAGACTTGGACTGGATCCGAAGTGCAAGACTGATATCATCGTGACTTTATGTAACACATTGTCAATATACGCTGCAATTGGTGCACCAATTCAGTGTAAAATACACCGTTAAGTGATAAAAGGATAAGAAGTAATTATTTACGAATATTTGATCATACTCAAAATATTGTTGGTGAAAATTTAATTATGTATTCGTTACATGTTTCAGGAATCGAACAAAATACCCCATGCGTGTTGAATTAGCCACAACTCATAGGAAAATGAGTAAAAGCAAAGAATAATTCCCGCAAAATGTCATTAAAAAAAGTTTGGTGCGTGCTATTTGAACTCATTCGAGTTTTGAAAATCTTTGAAATTTCGATCTTGAAAAGTTTTTTTGACTCCGCCTTTTGGGATGATTATGAACTTTTTTGAATATGTTAATCCTTACGTTTTGCGTAAAAAACAGGCAAGTTTAAAATAATGTAACTTTACTGTCTAAAGCCAGGGCCCCAATTTCAGAAGTGGAAGTTTACCGAGTTATCTTCGGCTGTATAAAGTAAAATCGAAATTTATCTACGAAAATGTAAAATGGAAAAGTATTTTTTTAGTAACATGTAATTGAACATGTTTGATTTTTTTAATTTCACTCAATTTTAAAAGATTTGGAAAATTGAATAAAATAATTTTACTTTGTCGATAAAATTGAAGATAACTAACTGTAAACTTCCCGTTTTGATACGGGCGCAGCAGCTCAATTCCAATGACCACACTTGAGGGCAATAATTATCGACGCGATAAAAAATTCTTATGGAAAAGTGTTTGTGGGCTATTAATGTGCGTGATAAACATTCGCGATTGAGCACCAGGTTGTTTGATCATAAGTTGCACAAAAATCAAAAGTAATTGTAACAATTTTAAAAACCGAAACTTTGTATGATATTTAAAAATAAAGCTAATACATAATTGTAATTACCCACACCTAGCACCCAATGATTCATAGGGCACTTCATTGGTACGTTCTTCAATCGCAGAGTATTTAGATATTTTTTGTAACATTAGAGGTAAGGCGATCAGTTTAAATCTTTAGATACTTCTTCCAGGGGTACTGAAATATTGTTTATTTTGCCAAAAATCTATCACGGAACTTTAAACATGATAAGCAAACCCGTCAACCCCTACACTACAAGAGGGTTTTATCTCCGCTGGATATTTCTCTCACTTCTGTTCAATGTACTTCATAGTCCTAACGCTCTTATATACCTGCGTGAAAAATTTCAACGCTTATCAGTTCATGGTTTACCTCTTCGTTCTAATTCTCAAGGCACTCTCTTAATATCCATCCTCAATTCCTCTTTCTTCTCTAACTCATATACTGTCTATGCGGCTCGACTGTGGAATCATCTCCAATCCACCATCAAAGATGTTACTACATTATCTCTGTTTAAATCACGTCTGAAGAAACATCTTCTTTCTCTTCCTTAATCTCTTCTCCTTTCTTTTTTCCTCTTTCCTCATTTTTTTTTTCCCATTGAGTAATAGTTTCGATTTAAGGTAATTTATAAACAAATACGTGTATTTCTATGGAATATGTTCTGTGACTTGAATTATAAAAATAAAACTTTTATTTTATTGGTTGGTTGGAAGAAATTGCCATTTGGCAATAAGCCAGCCAATGTACAAATAACATTTTGTACAAAAAGTTAAACAAATAAAAAAAAAAATTTTCATGATTTTTACATGAAAGTAGCCACCGCCACCGAGTCGAAAACACAAGTCCAAGATTTCTGATTATTTTAGACAGAACTGTATTATGCATCCCTCTAGATACTGAAAATAGTTTCGCTCTTTAATGTTACTGAAATCAACAAATTAACAAATTAACATAGCAATGATATTACTTTGGTTCCTATCGGCTAAAATTTGCTACAATAATAATTAATGTTTATACAAACTTGTAAGACAACCCCTAATGATAACCAATACACAGTCAGGTAGTACAATAACTTATGTTACAAATGTCACTATTACATTCGTGTACCTGACAAATATATTAATTCTAAGTCAGTTTGTAGTAACAAACAGTTACAGTATATTAGGTTACATTGGTTTGTAACTAAGCTAAATCTTAATACAATGGAGCTTACGTTAATTTAACATAATGTTCTGTGTAATAAACCGATCAAAATGATTTATGTTTTAAAATATATTTAAAGATATGTACGTCGTATGGTAGTGTTTGTAAGCTGGAAAGGTGATGTTTGTATTGTATAATATGTAATAATTTATATCATTATGGGTAAAGCCATTTAAGCGTTTTAAAAAAATGATTTGTGAAAAAATATATATAGTTGAGTTCCTACCAAGAAAACAATAAAAATACGAAGAAGAGATCTTTTTAAAACATAGTTTATATTGTACAATGTAAAATAAATAGATTTTTAATTAGAAATGACGGCGTCAGAGGCTAAAACTGCAAATTATCTATTGTAAAAAGCGATCCTCGTCCGAAAAGAGTTCTCCTGTAGTTTTACACCTAGAATACAAAAAACTTTTTATAATATAATTTTTTATGATAATCTATAGAACTCATTACAAAAATTAGAAAACATTTTTTTATGAAAAAACGTAAATGTTTGAATATAAACTTTCAGTCTTTCAAGCAAAAAAAAATACATAATTTATTGTTTATAAAAAAAGGTAGCAATTAATCACACGGTTTGATGAAGAACGTACATAAAAAGATACTCTTAAAATTTCGTATGGGTTGGTGCATATTTAGGCATAAGGCCGGCTAGTTTAAAAAAAACATGCTTCTTGAAAACTGCGTTAAAAGTTTGAATTAACATTTAACACTAACAATTTTTGACTTATCTTTCATATGCAAAACTAGTTCCATAAGTTTGGCCTTTCAAATTAACATTGTTCCCTTCTTCTTTCCTGGTTGACTTCAAACATTGTCAGGCAGCTTCAATTGTGGCTTTACCCTTTAAGGAGAAGACGCAAAGGGCACGCGTTAGTTAAATATTTTTGTACGATTTACAACAAAAAAAGTCTTTCGTCGGTAGATGTATCAACTATCAATAGATGTAAAAATCGCTCACGGAAAAATCAAAGAAAATTAATTATCAAATAATACATTACAAATACACATGTTCGTTAATTTTTATTGCCTTTTATTTTTAAACAAAAGAAAATATTTGCGTTCTTATGATTTACCCAAATATTTAATTTTGATATTGGTAAACTGGTCCACATCTCTGGGTAAAAGAAATTTCAAATCAATTGAAAAATATAAACACAAACTCGATAAATTTTTATATGACCTGTGACGTGGGGGAATTAATTAGCTGTAAAAGTTTTACAAGCATGTCAACTTTTTTTTCCTAATTATAAAGCATCGGACTCACGGACCGAAGGTCCGTGGTTCGAATCCCACTCTACCCCAACTTGATTCCATTTTCTAATAGTGAGTTATTAACAACTCGTTGAAAATGGCCTTCAAAATGAAAGGATCAACGGTCCGCGGTTCAAATCCCACTCTACTTCAACTTGATTCCCATTTTCTAATAGTGAGTTATTTACAATTTGCTGAAAAAAGTCCTCAAATCTAAATATTTACGTAAATTATAAGAACGCAAATATTTTTTTTCCTTAAAAAAAAATAATTCTGAGCAGAATGGCTGCTCCGGGGCCAGCCAGACTTGGCAGCATCTCGTTTTGTCCCATGCTCTTCTAGGCGAGAGGCTTAACGCCAGAGTGTTTGCCCAGTTGGTGTCGGACGACAGGGAAATCTGCGCCTAAATTCTCGCTGCGCCCGCTCCACCGACAAATATTTATTCCGCAAAAAAATCGAAACGATTTTTCCGCATTCTTGAAGAGTTTAGCGCTTTATGTCTTGTTGACGTGTAATTTGTATCTGTTTACTTCACAAATGTGAAAGCAGAACTGACATTTGCTGCCATTTGTAAAAATACGGCATCTACCGTTAGGGTGATGACTTTTGCGCCACCTGGTATTTATTAATTTTTGAAACATAAAAAACGTTGAACGGTATTTTTCTTAAGCGCAAAAAATACTCATAAACGAATATGTAGTTTTTAAAATTATTTTATAATGAAAACACATATAAAAAAAACGTTTTCGGTTTGTTTTTGCGAGATTAATAATGATTTAATCGACTAAAAAAACATTTCATTTCATTTCAATCTTAGTCATATTTCATAAATAGCTATGTTTTCCGATTTTCATTGGAAATATTTATTTTTCTTAGAAACAAAATGAATTTTATCATAATAGGGCTTTCAATTTCAGAAAACTTTACGATGAACACAATGAACAGCGCTTTAATAGTTTCTTCTGCATTATACTACCAATTAAAATCAAAGTTTTACTTCATTGAATTATACAACTTTACCTGTAAAATGTAAGAAGATCTTTTGTTTTTGAAATCTTTACCTATTTTCATTAGTGATAGAAACTTAACTTTCAATTTTCAATGTATTATGTTGCTTGTAGTAAATTAAGCACGGCTTTGCTAATAATTGCGATAAAAAACTTCGACTGTATTTTTTTGGATAAGTGTTTAAAAAAATAAATTATTAACATAAACGGCAAATCTGCCTTTTACAAACATTTATAATACTACAAATTCGGCTTTTTATTTAAAAAAAAAAACATAAATTTCCTTATACCCAATATTTATTTTAAAAAAATAAACCTAAAATTTATACAAGATTTATGTTTAAAAAATTAACCTTAAAATTATACAGCATATTCAATAAAAAGTTTAAATAATTCTGCAGTAAAACAACAAGAAAATCATAAGTACTGTTTCACACAGCTAGGCAAAGTGAACAAAAAACTGTATATACTTTTATTATGAAATGCATGAATAAATAAATATAATTACCATTCACCATCTTTGAAAAAGTTCAAAAGGTTTGTTTTATAGGAACAATACCCTACACTAAATATCAGATACGTGGGAATAACTATTGCCGAGTTCACGAAGTCTATTTAATACGGCATTACAAGTATACACTGTCCGTGAATTGTTGCTACAAAACGGTGGCACCTGTCTAGTCATATTTAATAAAGATACAGATATAAAATATACCAACACCCGAAAAAAATACACAGAGATGACGGATTTCAAGTAAACTTCGCATGGTTCCCGGCACTAAGTACGACGAACAATAAAATGACACTTAATGTACCCACTGCTGACTGTGACACGGTACAAACTAATAATGGCTCGTACAATGTCGCAACGAATTCGGCCTATATGAAATCTTTCAAAAAAGGCGACACATAAATAATAATTTCTGCACTGATTCGTGCTAAATAATAGCTTAACAATCAATTAAACATCTGGTAAGATAAATGATCAGCACATGAAATGGCGTAATCATATTATTAAATTAAGCATAAAGTTATGAAATGCGCGTATATTTATAAGATTAACAAACATGACACGCGCCGTGGTGCAGTGGCAAGACAGTGGCAAGATAGCTAACTGTAAAACTAACGTCACGTGTTCAATTCCCGCCTGTTGCAAGAAAAAATCCAAGAATTTTTTTTTTTTATTGGTCTGGGTTTTGTGGTTTATTTTCGATAACCTCTTTCCATATCATATATTCCAACTGCTGACAAGCTTCTGAACAAGAGGCTTAGCGAGTTATTCCTTTAAAATAAAAAGAAACAACTAATGACCACTTAAAAATGTATATTAGGTACTACTATTCTTCAGTTAACTCATTACTCCAATATGGAATTATTAGATGGGAAAGCCATATCACTCTATCTTTGCATACAGACCTCGTTTCAATTATTCCTACTTTTGACATGTCCATCTTTAAGTATTTTTTGAAACAAAAGTCTACAATGTATGCAAGAAAAGCGATTTGCTTATGAATGTTGATAAATTGAAAGTGATGGTGCTTGAAAGAGATGAAAATATAACTAAATGTGAGATCAGTGTGAGATCAGATGGGGAAACCGATAATATAGAGATGACTAAACTATTTTTGAATGATAACATGCAATTCAAAATTATGTGTCTTAATTTAAGAAGCATTCACAAAAACTTTGATAACCTGATAATTTATTTAGAGTGTATAAATTTAAATAATATAGATGTGCTAGTGCTTGCAGAATGCTGGTTAAAGAACTCAACTATCAGTGTTTACAAGGATTCCAGCAATTTCGGACAACTCATCATAGTCTCCAAAATGATGGAGTTATTATTTTTATTAGAAATGATAGTCAAAAAAACGTCAAAGAGATTCATATTTCTGGGGCAAATTGTTTGCAATTTGATCTCAGTAATGATATTTCTTTACTAGCTGTATATAGATCGCCATCAGAACGAAATACCAGCAAGTTCCTCGAAGATCTTGACAAAACGTTAAAAAATAAATCAAACAAACCATCTTTTTTTTTAAAAATATATTTGGACCCGTAGCCTTACGTGTCATGTACAAGGCTAAGGTACTCGGAAAAAAAAAGTTTTTGTTTGTCTTGGAAATGGGATGTTCGATCACTGATTTTGGTTTATTACCTTTATGAGTCCAATCACCATTGTTGCAAAGTTCAAGAACAATGGCGCATGATAAATAATTTTTACTAGTGTGGATATCTGTTAAGGATATTCCATCTTTCCTGCATTCTGCTTCAAGATTATGGCGTTGCAAACTGAAAAATGGGCACTGAAATAACAGATGTTCTATACTCTGTGAAGAAATATCATCGCATGGACAATAGTCATCATTCCTTAATTTAAACCTATAAAGATAACTTCTCATAGCTCCGTGTCCGGTAAAAATTTGGGCCGTTTCGAAAGAACTTTGGTGATGATGACGGAAGTTTGCTGCATCAGCCAGCGTTGGGAAAAACATTTTAGTGATTTTACCTGCAGAAGAAGCGCGGTAATGATCCTCCCAACGCTGGTGCGTATTTTGTTTTATACACAAACAAACCATCACTTTTCTTACTAGGTGATACTAATATTGATATATCAAATGAAGAAAATAATCCATCCTTAGAGTATCTTAATTTAATGGCTTATCATGGATTGAAAGTTATAATAGACAAACCAACTAGATTAGTGGGTACCTCTGCAAGTTGCTTAGATCATATTATGTGTAAAACAAATAATACTGTAACTGTTCTCATTCACAAAACCTCAATAACAGATCATTATGCGGTATTTGTCAAAATGAATTTATTTAGATCTAAACCCAAAAGAATTGCTCCTTTATTAAAAAGAGAAATTAATTTTTCAACTTTAGAAGACTCACTGGTGCACGAAATATGGCAAAGTATACTTTAAGCAGATAACGTTGACGTAGCTACTAACAAATTCATAAAAAAGCTTAACAACCATGTACTTGACAACTCCACGGAAAAAAAAAACTACATAAACAAAAAAGATCAAACCGTGGATTACAAATGGGTTAATTTTTTGTTTGAAAAGGAGAGATAAATTGCAAATTAAATGTAAAAAAAATCCTAATGATTTAATAAAAATGAACTACTATAAGAAATATAAAAATATTTGTACTATCCTAATACGATACTGCAAAATTAAATATTATAATGATAAAATCACACTAAACAAAGATAATATTAAATAAACTTGGAAAACCATAAAAGAAATAATAAATACATTAAATAATGAAAATAAACCAAACTCTTTAATTAAACTTCACATCGATGATAATACCGTTAACTTTAACGAAAGTCCACACATAGTTTTAAACCATATTAATAAATATTTTAGAACTGTAGAATCAAACTTAGCAGAAAAGATATTAAGGACCAATGCTAAAAAAGAAGAGGAATTTATTATAGAAAATAATGACTCAGAAAAAAATGTGTATAATCCTCTAACGTCACTGGAACCAACCAATTCTTCTGAAATAATTAATACAATAAAGAAATTAAAAATTAGTTACTCTGCAGGAAGTGATAATTTGAATTCAGCACCATTTAAAAGATATAGTCAATACATTACATCACCCTTAACTCATATAGTCAACTTTAGTTTTAGCACTGGTATCTTTCCTAATCACTGCAAACTAGCGATCATCAAACCCATTTATAAATCTGGTAATAATTTGGATATTTCAAATTACCGACCAATATCTATTCTAAACATAATTTCAAAGGTTATAGAGAAAATTGCTAAAAATAGACTTACTACCTACCTGAAGTCAAATAGTATCCTGTCAAAACAGCAATATAGTTTAAGAGAAAAACTAAGTACAGAAGATGCACTTGTAGAACTAACACAACACATTGCAAGTAAACTTGACGCAAAACTTAAATGTGTAGCAGTTTTTCTAGATTTGGCAAAAGCCTTCGATACAGTCTCACAAACTAATAGTTCACAAATTACGTGAAATCGGAATAGCTGGACAATCATTAGCATGGTTTACAAATTATCTATGTGAGAGAACTCAAAGTGTATGTATAAATGGTGTCCGTAGTAAACAAATGTCCTTAAACTTCGGTGTCCCTCAAGGATGTGTTTTAGGTCCGTTATTGTTTAACATTTATATTAATGAATTATGCAACCTACCGACTGGAGGCAAAACAATAACTTTCGTTGATGACACGGTACTAATACTCCGAATCTTGGATGAAAGCAAAACAAAAATGTGAAAAGGGTATCCGACGCGTAAAAGATTGGTTAGACAATAATTTACTCACCTTAAATATTAAAAAAACCAAATTCATCTGCTTCAGTATCACAAAAAAACAGAACGTGAAATTTTTTCACTCAAGATTCATTCGTGCATACCTAATACTTTGTGCAAATGTGAAAATTTAGAGCAAGTAAATTCAATAAAATACTTAGGGGATCTAAACTTAGCTGGAAAGATCAAATTATAGAAATATTCAAGCAAATACGGAAATCAGCATACATTTATAAAAGCCTAAGAAATATTTTGAATGCTCAACTTATGAGACAAATTTACTTTGCTTTTTGCCAAAGCAAACTATCATATTGCAATTTAGCTTGGGGAGGTTGCTCTCGTTCAATCCTTGAATCAGTAAAAATAGCACAAAAATGGATCATGAAGATCATTCTCAAAAAACCCTTGAGGTATTCAACGGAAGATCTATTCGCTGAATTAAAGATATTGGATGTAAGACAATTGTTTTTAAGGTAAGGAATTTTATGATAAATTAAGTGAAGTCAAAAGAACCCAACAGAATATAAACACTCGTTCAGCAACACAAATTAACTGTATTGTCCCATTTGTATCAACCACCTTTGGTAAAAAGCAGTACAATGTAATTGCTCCAAAAATATTTGATGATTTATTGCCAAATATAAAAGACTCAAAATTTAAAACAAACTTTAAAATAAAAATAACTGCACATATAAATAGTGTAGCGAGAGATTTTTTTGAAAAATATATGTAAATCAATAAACGCAGTACTTTATATAATTGGTAAACATATTATTTATATTTTTATGTATTTCATTGCTTTATATTTGTTTTATTATATATTATACTATATTATTTATGTTTAAGTAACATGTATTTTTGGCACATGTATATACTTTATATTTGTAAAATAATGATTTTAAATTTCTTACATTTGATTAGCTAGGCATTTATAATAAAGTAGTTTTAGTTTTTCTTTTTTATGTTATTTTTTTATTAGTATAGGACTACTTACGCCCTAAAGATAAAAAATCTCCATTTTAGAACAGGCTGTGCCATGTTAGATGGAGACTATCATAAACAGAGAACACTCCATTTTCATTTTACATTAATTGGTTTTATATAGATTCCCTGTTATTAAGTATGTATAGTATTTTTTTTGCAATAAATTTATAAATAATAAATTACAACAAAAAAAAAAGTGTAAACGGAGATATTCTGAATCAGATAGAAGAATTTGTGTATCTGGGAAGTATGTTTACTAGGGATGGAAAGAACGAGAAAGATATTGAAAGGAGGGTGAGTGCCGGGAACAGGGTGAACGGTGCACTGAAATCTACTTAAGCAAACAAATGTTTATCGCAGGAGGCTAAATTAGCAGTTCCCAATGGAGTTCTAGTGCCCACTCTAATGTATAGGAGGGAAGTATGGAATTGGAAAAATGATGATGAAAGTAGGTTAAATGCTGTCAAAATGTGATCCCTCAGGCGAATGTGCGGTAAAACGATGTATGATAGGTGAACAAATGTCGAGATTTGTGAACTGTTTAAGGCTGAGAATCAAGAAACGGGTGCTGCGTTGGTTTGAACATGTAGAGCGAATGGACAACGAAAAAACGGCTAAAAGGATCTACGATGCGAATGTTGATGGATGCGGAAAACGACGAAGGCCAAGAAAGACATGGCACGATCAAGTTAGTGAAATACTTGAAGTGATATATACCTTTATTTTATTTTAATAAATAAGTAAATAAATAAAAATTGATAACTGTGACCGTGAAAATCTACGCATCTAATCATATAATTTCTTGAGAAATACATTTAAATCTAGGTTTGATTGAAACTAGATTTCAGACTTAATTTTTTTTAAATGTATTTTTGTACCAAAAACACGCAAGCACTTTAAGTATTGACTTTCCATATACGAGTATTTACGAGATGAAGCTTATTAAAATTGTTAATTTTGTATAATTTTCACATTTAAAGGGGGATATTTGTATCTTACTAATAAATTTATCTGTGGTTATGTGCGGAGAATAATAATGCTCAATAAAAGTACTTTAACAGAAAACGCAGTAGTTATTTAAACCTCAAAATGTCGTTTACCTGAATAACTCAAATATTTATTTATGTTTACGGATTTACCTACCCTTATTGCTATTGGAGAATTTAAATAATATCGTTTACTGAATGGGATTAAAATAATTTCAAACAATGTAAATTGTAAAATAAATATAACTTTAATTTATTCGACGGTAAAATGAAAATATTTTTGTATCTACGGCTTAAATAACAATTTTTCATAAAATTTTAATTTGTACAGTACGTATTTTTTCTACATAACTATAGGTGAAAAAAAAGTAAGGTCATTAAATAATATTATTATTTCTTAAATTGCTAATCGCCTTGTATAAAACAATCAATTTTTCGACATTATAATGAGCTTACATATTTACAAAACAGGCCTGACATACAAATACGATTATGAAAAATTAGGCATTCAAATGGTTTCCTTATAGCTGGTTAGGGCGTTTGCTTATCATGCTTGAGGTCCCGCGATCGATTCTTCGGAAAGTCCACATTCAATGTTTTTTTATCAGGTGGTTTAACGTCAAATAATTAGAATGTTTCTGGATCTGCACCTAATGTCTTAAGTATCGCTTGCACTTGGACAATTTAATAGATTGGCCGATGTTGTATTGTCCCAGCTTCGTAAACAGCCTCGACAGCGCCGGCAGAAC
Organism: Micrasema longulum; assembly: GCF_059751315.1. NCBI lineage: Eukaryota > Metazoa > Arthropoda > Insecta > Trichoptera > Brachycentridae > Micrasema > Micrasema longulum. The sequence continues at coordinate 615,810 of NW_028277972.1, forward strand.
GCTGTGTTTTTTTTATTTGTTAAAAGACTATTAAACTTTGCAAAAAAAAATTATTCTTTACATCGTATTATCATTGCTTTCATTTTTTAATGTTTTGTATTTCTGAAATAACTCCGCATGTGACGTCAAAGGTTTTTCTCTGTCAGTTCTCCTGATTGGTTTGTTAACGGCAAGCAAACCGGATATCTTTCACAGCTCTCATATTATTTGTTTGTTCATATGAACCAGTGGTGACGTTCAAAGTAGTGCGTTTTTATTAAAATATTGAAAAAAAAAATTTTGTACCTTTTTAAGAAACTTTGCCTTAAAATTAATGCTTTAATTTTTACCGCGCGCAAGAAAGCATTTTTTGTATCTGTTATTCCCTATGATGGTATGTGAACTTCAATCATAAGACTTACTGTAGTTGACTGTGGCTAATTCTAAATGCTTATTATATTGTGGTAAGAGAGCGACTGTTTGCTAGGAGAGACAAATTTAGAATGACTCGCCAAGCTGTATGGGTATGCAGACGACTGTAGATATATTGTTGTCACCAACAATGTACCTACATTCCTTACAGTATCCAATTTTCCGTAGGGCTGAAGTTTTTGATTCACACTCAAGCGCTGCGAAAACGAATACACACACGAATATCGCAAGCGAGTTTAGAAAAAATATGTTTTTTTTTAACCAAGATGTAATGGAATTATTCAAAGACGAACTAAATAATAAAAAAGAAAAATTACTGTTGCCATGACGGTAAAAAAATGCGCGGGAGCAACAAGTGCACGTCGAGCAAACTTATATTGTTATGAGGTCCTGTCCTACAAATTGCTGTTTACACGTGGATAATAGTCATGACAGAACAATGTGGTGACGTCCACGTGTAAACGGCCTTTTAGGCTGATCACTTTGCTTTCATCTAACATATGATCAAGATACCCTATTTGGTTTACGAATGCATAATTGCAGAGCCCTATGCACCACCGAGTGTCCGTGCACCCTAGTTGCCGTAAGGTGCGAATCAGGGCGATGATGATGATAATGGTGAATTCGGAAAGTTAAATTATTAGCAGATTATTGATTGAAAGTTCATTTTAATTAAATGCGCAGAGTCGATGTATCATTGAACAACAGAAAATGCAAATTTGAACCACACGTGTTCGGTACAATACCAATTACGACATCAATTGGAAAATTGTCCAATTCATTTGAAAACAATATTCTATTGGAAATACAATCAATTAATAATATAGCCACGTAAAACCACGTACTCTATTACAGATGTTTATCACATCGATTAAAAGACCTTTACCATCACTTTTGCATAAGATATTTTTATCGCGCTGGTAATTAGCGACAAGTGCGGCCATTGTGATTGAGCTGCAGATAAGAGTAAAAGCCACTCTGCAACATTTTCAAAGCTTAACCTACCTTTTCTTCTACACCGTATTAAAATATTTTTCGATTAAAAAATAAAGATTTTACATGAAATAACGTTGCTTAAAAATTGACTACAAACTTCCCTTTTCAACAAGAGCAGCTTGCTCTAAAATAGAGGTAGAATCATTTTAATACTGGGTTTCTCAAAGTTTTTCTCTTTGCTGACCCGAAAATTTTTACGTTACACTTGTTAGTAGGGTAGGGTAATTCATTATATAAATGTTTTTTTAATGCAACAGAGGAGAAAACATTTTGAGAAGGGATGTGAAAGTCTAGACGTTGATAGGACTTGTGACCTGTCATTGGCCGGCTTAAGTACCCATTTTACACAATTTGTAATATTCACCATTATGCCTGTGTTTAAACATCCAAATTGTCTCAACTTTTCTGTTTATTGACTTTGGTGAAGTAAAAAAATATTTTTTTATATACAGAGTGACTAGTAAGTGAAATAATTCGATCAGATGAATCTCTTCACAACAATAAAGGTTTCACCTCTTTAACTTCACTTAAACAGATAGTAAACTTACATTTAACAAACATATAGAAAATACTGTAGAAAAAGCTTACAAAATGTTAGGGTTTGTCATACGATCAACCAAACCTTTCACAAGAACTGACGCATTAAGAAAACTTTTTTTTTCATATGTACGTAGTGTCCTCGAGTTTGGTTCGCCGATTTGGAATCCTCAATAAAATACTTACAAAAATCGTATTGAACATATTCAAAACTATTTTCTTAGACAATTAGATTTCAAACATAATGTTTCATTTTCAAGTAGGACCGAGTCCGCTAATTTTCACAAGGTTCAAAATCTTGCAACTCAAGTACCATGTTGGATATGAGCTTTCTCTACTGATTTGTTAATTCTGATTTGTTAATTCTAATGACTTCCATTGAAGTGAAATCCAGTCGTTTGTCTACAAACATTTGGACAAACTCAAAATATTGCAGTAATAGCTCGTTTTGACACATTGATGTATTTAAAAATCTCGTCATAATGCCATTAAATCTTTAAATTTTGTTTAAAATCAAAGTCACAGATTACGTTAATAAGATTTTCACTAGGAGTTGCGCTTAAGCCTGTTTTATCTGTCAGGAAAAAAGGATACCGAGCCCAGTAATCGCTTTACTAGTTTTGGGAAAATATTGTAAAAGAGTTGTTTTCGAATGGAATGAATCCTATTCAGGCTTCGAAGAACACAGTTTAAATTACACAGTCCTAATAAATATATAACTTAAATTATTATGTAAAACTTTCAAGTTTATTCGTGAAAACCCTTGGTGTAAGTTCATTGTTATTTATTACCCATAATTATAAATTTACTAATTCACGTTCTTAACCCATTATTATAAATGTACCAATAATGTTTTGTAACTTTACTTTTCCTACATTTTAATTGACAGTAATTTAGTCCACCGAGATAAAATCATCATCATCATCATTCCACTTCCGCGCCTAATGGTGCATTGGCACACCAACCGCAGCGTATCTTGATAATTTTTGTTACATGAAGGTAAGATGATCAGCCTCATGCCTCAGGTGCCAGTCCAGGGACTACAAAATATTTGTAGTGTACAAACACCCGTTTGAATAAATATTTTATATTGACCAACAACCTCTTGCATGGGAGACAAACTTGCTAACATTTATACCACGAGGTTGACAACCAGGATAAAAAGAAGAGCCAAAACAATACAATATCAATTTATTTAAACGTTTAAATAACATAATATTACATTACTAATAACCCGACAGGCGTTGTCCTGCCCGAACGTTGGCTTGTCTGCTATTACCTTGGAAAAAGACTTTTCATTGATAAGAAGGTACCTAGGTACTTGTTTATGTTTTAATTCTATATGTAAAAAATATTAATATTCAAATATTGAATTTAAGTAGGAACTTAGGTACTTGTTTATGGTTAAATTCTAAGACATAATTTCTAAAGGGCTGCATTAAATACTCACACACTGACTACTGACAACATAAGCAATACTCACTCTCAAATCAGTATGCATTTAAATATTTTTCCTTAATTTTTATGGGTATAGCACGCGGATTACTAGCGGACCCGACATACGTTGTCCTGCCCGAACGTTTGCTTGCCTGCTATCATCTTGGAAAAATACTTTTAGTTGCTCAGTAGGTACCTAGGTATTTGTAATGATTGAATTCCAAAACGAAAATTATTTATATTTAAATATTGAATTTAAGTAGGTACTAAGGAATTTATTTGTGGTTGAATTTCAGAATATAAAAGTATTAATTTTCAAATATTGAATTTTTTTGCAAATGTCCAGCTCGGCTCTTCTCACTAACTGGGGTGCATTTTATTCATGAATACGATTTTAAAAAATGTATTCAATGTAAGCTTATATTATTTTAGTATCACCAAAAACCCGGCAAAATGAAATAAATGGGAAGAAATTAAAGAATGCAATAAAAGCGTCTGATTGGGATCCACAAAAAGCGAATGTTGTTTGTAAATATTAAAAAAAATAATTTTTCAAACACAAAACAACAACATCCTTCAATTTTTTTGTATCTGCATTCTTATCGAATGCAATTCTGGTGGGTCGATGAAAAAAAATTAATGCTTCTAACTTTTTTTTACAGGTTCGATTGAAAATTTTAAGGTAAAAAATCTACGAACGCGCGCAGCAAAAAGATCTACATTTCGTCGAAAACCGTACGTAAATTGGTTAAGCCGTTTAGGAAAAGTTCAGTGACATCACACGTTCAGAAGAATTGTATATGCTATAAATATGAAGACATTACTGAGTAACACTATGTGAATAGACAAAAAATTATATTCAATAGCAATCATAAAATTTGGAATTAGTAATTTATCCTTATTGATTTCGAATAAATATATACAATTTTGCTATTAGAAAGTTCAGCTACAGGAAATTTAATAAAAAAATGTTTTCTTACGCTCGGTAAAAATTAAAGCATTAAATTGTACGCCAAAGCTTCTTGAAAAAGTATTAAAAAAATATGATTTTAATAAAAACGAATCACTTTGAACGACGTCACTTGTTCTTTAAACTCGACTAATGATGGAGTATTGTAATAGATTTCCAGTTAACGGGGAGCCATTCACTAATCTTCAGAAACCACCGAAGATAACTCTTATTTATTATAACTTATTTTAACAATATTTTGAGTATGTCCAAATGTTTATAGACAGGCTGGATATCCTCCAGAGGGAAATATTTATATCTTAATTTATTGCAACAAGGAGGAAGGAAATCCAGCCTGTCTAAAAAGATTTAGACATACTCAAAATATTGTTGATTAAACTGGTGTAAGAGGCAGTATAAAAATTGGAAAACTGTTTTCAGGCGTTGCCTAGTAGGTGAATTGGCTTAGCCTCATGAATCTCACCCACAGGATAAAGGTTACAGCTCTTTTATTTCACATAGGTCAACAAATGGAAGAGTTAAGGAAATATGGATGTTTGAATATAGGCAGAATGGTGAATGTTACACAGTGTGTAAAGTGGCCACTTAAGTAGCAATGTCTTAAAATATGTTTTTATGCGCCAACATTTATTTCCTTAAAAAATTAATAGGTTTGGTCAAAGATTAAATAGTTTACTTGGAATCCCTTATTGTAAATCCAGACTCGGGCAAAGACACTTATTTTTCAAAGCTCTAAAATTGTTCAATGCATGTCATATGGACATAATGATAGATTGATTTTTTGATTTTTTTTTTCATTAAATTTTTTTACTGAAATTATAAATGGAAAAAGCAAAATTAAAAAGCTTCTTTTTTTAATGAATACCATTTACTTTTTATTTATTTTTATTGCCAAAAAAAATATGTTCTAATATGAGCAAACCTTTTTAAATGTTTTATATCTATCGTGTTCTTCTAGTAGCTTTTATTTTAATAAAAAATAACATGAATTTATGTTTTTTTTCTGTATACATATTTTTTTGTATTTGTAACCTTTTGTAAAATGCAAATAAAAAAAAATATTAAAAAAAAACAGCTAGTGACAGACAGCCCTGTAATTTTGAAAACATTGACTTCCTTATTGCCTTCTCAAAAATGTTTTCCCTCTTCCCGAGTTCTATAATTTTTAATTAAAAATGTTATTTATCTCTTTTTTAATAATCAGTACCATAAACTGCGCGCTAGTGACATCTGTGTATTATTTCAAGAAACTTTACGAATAAGATTTATCTTCGCGATAAATTCAACAAAAAGATCTTTATAATGTTTTTAACTACCACATTATTTTGAAAAAATCGCACATGAATATGCAAATAACAATGTTTTATTCCGCTACTTATGTAAATTAAATAAAAATTATTATCAACAATTTTTTTTTTTATATCCTATGAAATATTGGCTAAAAATTATACTAGACATTTATTGTACAGCATTATTTTCTGATTATACAAAAACTAGTTTGGAATTTAATACCTAATAATTTCATACCTACAAGATATTTTAATTTTACGCAGCTTTTATAAGTACGTTGAATCACGCAAATATAAAACTCAGGGCTGTTTAGAGTATAGTTTAGATTTTCTATTCGCTTCATATAAAAAAAAGAGATTTTTTTATTCTAATATTTTTTTTATTCTCATATTTTTTGTTTTATCATAGAGAGGGACAAGATCAGAAGATGTGTTTAAAAGACTAATTGGGATATCCGCAGCAGTACGAATCGGAATCAACAATACAAAATAAAAAATAAAAAATTAAAAATTACCATGACCCAATAAAAATCTAAGTAGTCCAGTGATCAACTAAACAATTACTAATAACTCAGAAAATTTTTCGGAAGGATTGAGTGGAAAAAAAGAAAGGTTAGGCTACCTGAAGGTGAAGATTCCCATCGCGATTGCCAAGCATCAAGAAGAGCAAGAACAATTTGTTTTATATCCGATTGAGGCATTCCTTCACTTGTGTGTAGACGGACGCTATCAATAACCGAGGAACGCTTTCGTTTTAGGTTGATTGTTAATCATCGCTGGATCACAAAATCCAAAAGAGACGTATTCATTAGAAGAGGTTGTCTTTGTCTACTTAAAATGATTTGCTTAAAATAGACCATAACCCGCAAATATTGCCCAGCAGACAGGTGCATGGCACACGATGCCAAAGTATGGTTTTATAATAGACCGATAAAGTTCCTAAAGACAATCTCCAACTGGCCTCTGGACGAGCGGGGAACTTTGTGGAAAGCCATATTATCTGAATCCACAGCTTTCCTAACATGCATATGACAAATTTCTTTAAAAATATACGCGAAGGTTTAAAACTGAATTAGAAAGCTAGAACAGAAGTTCCTAAATATTTGATAGAAGGTGGACAGACTAGTTTGCCTTCTTATTGTGAAAAAGGGTTTGTTTTTTACTAGCTAAACCTATTTTTTTCAAATATCCCAATCGGCTTCATTATTTAATGCATTGGCTATATGGTTGGACTTTCTGTTACTAAACAATTCATTGCAAGCATTGAAAAATAAAACTAAATCATTGTAAATTAATTACGAATACAGTACCCCGTGGATAAGTTGCAAATATGAAAATGATAAAAATATTTTTGCGCTAGAATAAGCAATGCAAGATATTATCGAAATAATTTTTATTTTCTTGGGTTTCAAATACTCGTAAACGGTATGTTGTACTGATTGACATCAAAGAAAAAAATCAGTCAGTTTTTTATTTAACAATTGTAAGATAACTTCGACTGAAATGTATAACATTAATTAAAAAGTGTTAAATAGAAGCCTTTGAAAATTCTATTTTTATTCCTTGTTTCAGGATACTAATTTTCTTTCAGCTCGGAGGCTGGATGTTTCAGGCGGTGGTTTTAAATAGACGCTTTATTGAGTGGAAGAAAGTTGACAAGGATTTCTTAAAGTCTTTCCTTATTGGTGGTTACCCTTTCTATAGCGCCTCTGTTAATTACCGTCAACCTTCTCCGGAAAGGCTTTTGTATAAAAATCTGACATAATTGTACTCAGCGGTACTTTATCGATTAAGGTTGAAGTTACATTTTACTTGAAAAGAACCATTTTTCAATCAGATTTTCCTAAGTTAATGCAATTATTATTTTATAGAAAATTGCTATGGTAAAAGGATGTAGGTAAAACATTGAGCTATAAATCAAAAGGTTATGGGTTCGATTCCTAAACGGTATAAAATAATTTTAATTATTTGATTGCAAACGAATTGCCCGAAGAAACAAAATAAATGGTTAGCTTTAAAAAGCTTAAAATCAATTAAAAACAATATATTTAATTTAGCTTCGAAGCAAATACTTTGTGGTTATTTAAAATATTCAAAATTTAAAATAAAAGTAGAAACACTTTGTTTAAAAACACGTTTTTATCTTTCCGACCGGTTTCAAGGCTACAAAAGTTTTCTTATCAAGAAATAATTTAGTATTATATATTATCCTATAAAACCATTTTCACAGTGTCTACTAAATACTAAATCTCTTTATATATTGTTCACTGCTCTTTAATTTTGGAAAAAAACATGGAATTTAAACTATGAAAATGAACGATATACTTAGACGGATTCACCAAAGTTCTGGAAACATAACATGGCCTCTTCTAAAAAATTAAAGACCTCATACCAAAAATTGAAAAAAATCATGTACGAAGCTTATGTTGAAACCAAATTAAGCTGCATGATCGCCTTCTGGGCAAATAATAACATGACAGACATAACAAAGATACAAATACAACAAAATAATCCAAATAAACCTACATACAACAATGTTTGATTGTGTCCAAATGCTTGCAGACTGGCTGGATTTCCTCCCTAGGGAGTTGTTCATATTTAAATTTATTTAAACAGAGAGGGAAAACATTTTAGAGAAGGGAATATGGAAGTCTAGGCATTTACAGGGCTTATGACCTGTCAATGGCTGGTTTAAGTGGCCACTTCACACACTGTGTAACATTCATTATTCTGTTCATGTTTGAAAATCCACATTTCTTCAACTCTTCCACCTATTGACTGGAAATATTTCAGCTAAAATAATATAAATAAGAATTTAAAAAACATAAAGAAATGAAGTATATGTAAAACTGTTTCATAATTTTTCTAGTTTTCTGCAAATTTTTTTTTCTTCATAAAATACTGTTGCAAGAAGATATTTTTACATTGACACGTTGAACAATACCGATCTAAGGTCGCGTCACCCTTTGGCATGGAGGAACAGCGTAAAATTGTAAGGGGTAATGCAAAGAACGAAATCCACTTTTTTTTGTTATAATGGCTGGAAAAAAAGCCATCAAGTAGCAAAAAGCACACGTGAAACTGACCAACATATCCAAGAGTATTAAACTGTAGAGCGATGAATTGTAATGTTTGCTATTTGAATTATTATTGAAAGAATTTGACAGAAAACATTTTGATAATTTTGATTTGTTCTCAACATTTTATTTTTCTTTAAATTAAAAGAAATATTTTCGTTTTTATGCTTAACCTAATTATTTAACTTTGAGGGCCGTTTTCAACGAGTTGTAAATAATTCATTATTAGAAAATGGAAATAATTTTGGGGTAGAGCGGGATTTGAACCACGAACCGTTGATCCTTGAATCCGAAACACTAGACACGGGACCACAACCCGATTTTTTGTGGTCATTATGGGGTAGGATTATTTATTTTTTATTTTCTTTTATTCGGGAAAGATACAGTACGGTTACATAGTTTTATATTTTACACAGTTAGACTTAATGGACCAGTGAAGTTTCTATATTATATAATAATTATTAAGGTTATCAATGAAAGCACAAAAAAGATAAGGAAAAAAACCCAAAAACAAAAAAATGGAAGTTGTTTAAAAATTAAAGAAATAAAAGTTATTTAAAAGTTTGTAGTTTATATATAAAATGAAGATTTTTTTTTGTAAAAGTAATTAAAAGTAAAATAAGTGTGATAATTTCCCTTAGATACCCCCCTTAGACCCAGAAGGGTTAGAAAATGGTTCAGTTATCACTACTGGACTGAACTGCCATAAGTTTTTCAAAACGCGAGAATATTTCAATTAAATGCGTCGTTTGACAACATAATTAATCTTTATGGCGTTCACAAGTTGGCTAAAACATTTTATGTGTTGCCCCTATTAAAAAAAATGACCAGAATAATGAACCTAATTCCAGTCGCTTATCAGGCGCCGACATAAAATATGAGGTTACTAATTGAAGAGAGAGTTCTTCTTCTAGCCACACTGAGCGGAGAAAAGTATGAGGGTCGAATGTCCATTATACGGATACACGTGTGCGTGTGTTGGTTTTTGCACACTAACAAAATCCTCACATGGGCGCCATCTTGATTATTACGACCGTTCTGGCCTTGGTGTTATTACTAATTCATCATTACGAGAAAAAGGACGAGGCAGCAGAACATCGTAACATTCAAAAAAATAAAGAGTTTTTCAAGATTTTTACTATTATTCATTTTCGTTTGGCAATATCGACAATTTCGATCTAGTGTCATTATTATCGCCCAGATGAAATTGACTTAACTCCTGTGTGGCTGGCTGTGATGTTACACTAGTCTACATTCGATACAAGACATATTTCTCTTATTTTTTAAAATGATGAACTCACACCAGATTTCGAAAATAAAATTTGTATAACTATACTGGAGTTTAATTTGAAAAATATTTATCCTTTCTACGCGAAGAATGAACGTGACACTAATACAGCAATAAATATGTGTAAGAGAAAGCACGAATATAGAATTCGTAACATGGAAGACAGAGACGCTGTTCTGTGGCCGATGTTTGGGTGAAACATATTCAGTCGGTTATTGACAACGATGGCGGGAGCACGCATGTAAGATGATCGGAGTACTTATGATTTTTAATTTATTCTGGTAAAATTTTGTTTTTTTTATTATTATATGACGGTTTTAAGAGATATGGTATATTTCATACAAATTCTGGGTAAAAGATTGTCCAAAACAGAAAATGCATGGTGACGACTGTGCATACGTAGACAAGATGAGAAAATTGTCCGCTAGAGGTGATCTCGCTAGATTGTTTTGCGCTAGTATAGAATATTATGATGTTTACGAGTAAACTTATTACTATCAGTAAGTTTACTAATATATCGACACATATTTTTACTTGGCAGTGCACTTGCGCACATACTAAAAAACCACCTCTGGTCTCTTTTTTTTTTCGAATGTCTGAACTTAAGAATATTTCGTTTTTTGCTTGTAAAAACACGATATTACATCACCGCGCGCAAAGGAATTATTTACTACAGTTCTATAAGAGCTTAAGGCAAAAACCACAATATTTTGAACAGAATTCCTCATTTTGAATATGTTATTAACAAGCTTAGCCTTTAAGCATGTTGAATTATTTGTTTGTAAAACATTTCTGCTCTACACATATTTTTACCAAGCCAAATAAAACCGTATTTATATATTGACATTAATGAATAATTTATTTATTAATATATACAATACGCAGTGCCTTTTTCCTTAAAAAGATACATATTAAAAATAATATAAACACTTTAATATAATGTGAAAAACTTGAAAATTAAATTGAAAAGTATTATGTTACATAAATACTATTTATAACACAGCAGTTTTGAATAAAGAACATGTTGAGATATAAAAAAAATATTAAACAATGTGTGCAGATAAAACTTTAAAAGGAAGAGAATTTACATATTTTTTCTTGAAGAGGTACGAAATATAAGAATATTAAACACAATAAAATTCTTTTGTCTCAAAAAAAAACCAAAAAAAGAGTAATAATAATAACAATAAAAGTAATTTAAAAAATAAGTATACACGTAAATATAGTACACAATAGTACCGATACAAAAGTAAACATAGGAAGCACTATAATCTAAAACATGTAAATTACCGTTCACAATCTTTGAAATGATTAAATAGAGTTATATAGCTAATATAAGCTATACTTTATGTAAAAAATATCAGCAAAGTTAGAAATGTTTTCGTCAACAATATTTCGACTAGATATACATACGCATGTACTGTTTCACGCATTCCTACGATTGCAAGTCAGAATTCACCGATTAATAGGGCAACTAGCTTGCTGAATACGGCCTCTGCAAATAATATGGATGTATTTTTCTGTACATATAAGAAGCTTAGCTACCTTATTTTTACAGTCATAATAACGTCATCCGAAAAGTAATGTCGATTACAATTGTCAAATAAATTCGTATTTATATTAACATTTTGCAACAGAGATGAAGAACATTTAAGAGAAGGTAATATAGAAGTCTAGGCATCTACAGGGCTTATGACCTGTCAATGGTCAACATCAACAGATGAAAGAATTGAAGGAATATAGATGTTCAAATATAGGCAGAATGGTGAATGTTACACAGTGTGTAAAGTGGCCACTTAAACCAGCCATTGACAGATCATAAGCCCTGTAGATGCCTAGACTTCTAAATTGCCTTCTCTTAAATGTTCTTCATCTCTGTTATAAAATGTTAATATAAACAGCTCCCCAGGGAGTTGAATCCAGTCCTTGTCTACAAAAATTTGGACAAACTCAAAATATTGTTCGTATTTATATCCTATCTAGCTTATACCTTGGGTTTTAATCACGTGGTATTATGTAGAAAACAGTTAAAAAGTTGTTTTTTTATAATGATTCTGTATGGATTGCCGGTCCTCTAACTACCGTTATGAAAAAATGTGACTCGCAACTAGTTGGGTGATTGAGGATCGTTATTCTGTTTTAAAATTAATTCATTTATTCACTTGGAATTTTCTCGAAGAGTGAGATTTTTGTCGAGATAAAACATAGCTTATGACACTTTTCTGCTCTTCGACTATCCCTCTGCAAAAAACCACGTCGACCAGTCACTCCGTTGTGACATAAAAGAAACGCAAATAAACAGACAAACGCCCTTTCGCATTTATAATATAAGTACGGATTAACCACATAAATAATGTGCTGGGCAAGAGGCCCAAGTACAGTTATTAATGAAAAAATCCACTCAGTCGTTATACCAGGGGTCTGCCAATATTTCCTATTTTTTGCAGGCTTACCAGATTTAAACCTCATTAGATTTATTAAGGATTTAAAAAGAAATAAAGAATCTCTCCGGTTAATATTTCAAACCATTTTAATAAGGAAATACCACATACTATGAATATCGATGAAAATATATGAAATGAATTTAGAAAAATTAATTGTATTTTCAAAATCAATATGATTATTGTCAAGAAATGTTTTCATCCAAAAAATATGTACGTCAAGATGAGTGTCGATGTTCTACTTAAATTTAAACGGTCACAAACAAGATTCATAATTTACCCGAATCGTGACGTATAAGGGGCGCGGCCATGGAAATCGGCTGTTTTCTTGGGAATTAAAAATTATACATTTAAAAATATTTTTCATGCCACTTAAAAGTAATAAAAAAATGATTTTATTTGACAGGATTTTATAGACCATTTTTAATTTAATATTGTAAAAAAAAGTAATGTCTACCAATTTTTTTAAAAATGGTCATAATTAGCCTTGTGACGCAGTGATTTTTATATTACATTTAACTCCTCAAAGTAATTTTGCATCACTGTAAATATGTGCCTATGCACTTACATTTTGATTTTGCTTGCGACCTTAGTAACAAAATATTACTGCAATATTTGTTATTTTTTAAGCAAATGGTTACTGCGTTTTCAGTAGGGACCAGTATCGCATAAAAGTTAATATTATGAGAGGGAGGCTAAGTTAACTTGGCAAATTTGAAAGGACCTCGTATGAAGCGAGCTTTGAAACCATAATATGGATACTTACAAAAGGAACATGTCTTGGGTTCTGTGATACGTATTTAATAAAAATAGTATTTCTTTAAGGACAAGGAGATGATATTGATTCCATGAAAATGGGAAAAATAAATAGTTCTTCTATTTTCTACGATACGTAATAATTAGAGCACTATCATAATTATTCCCTTACGGCACCGTATTGATACTCAAACCGCATAGTATCTCGATCATTTTTTGTTACATGAAGGAAAGATGACTAATCTTAAGATATCCAGCGAAAAGCGGTTTGTCGAATACGTATTTAAATGCAGTTTTTCTGTCACTCACACGCAGATGCCTCACATAGTACTGAACGAAAAAGACAAGTGCACGTGAGACTGATAATGCTTATTAAAAATCGACAAAAAGTATACCCGTTTTCCGCACCCCAAAACAGAAACAATTGTTTTTTTTTACATAAAATGTATTAGAAAAATAATTTACTGTGTCGGTATGTTTTACTCTTTTTATAAATAATTATGACCATATTTGTTTATCATATGTCCGAAAATAAGCAGCTGTGGAATCGAAAACACTCGTCCAAGGTTTTGGTTCTGTTCACACACAGAACTCTATTTTCATCCGCCCAAACAGAAAAAAAGTTAAGTTTAAAAAAAGGTTATAATTAAATAATCGATACGATATTGTCTGAATTGACAAAATCGTTTACAAAAAAAAAATCAGATTAAACCGTTTTGAAGGAAAAGCGGTTGTCATTTTTATATATCTTCAAATGCATGTAATGACTAACAAATTACAACAAGGAAGGGAATATGGAAGTCTAGGCATTTACAGGGATTATGACCTGTCACTGGCTGGTTTAAGTGGCCACTTTACACACTGTGTAACATTCACCATTTTGCCTATGTTTAAGCATCGATATTTCTTCAATTTTTCCATTTGTTGATTTTAGTGAAGTTAAATAGCAGAAACCTTTATTGTTGTGAAGAGATTCATCTGAGTGAAATATTTTACATACTAGGCAACGCCTAAAAATAATTTTACAATTTTTAAACTTCTTCTTGGACCAGTTGGTTTTATTATTTATATTATGGTTTTATTATTTATATTATGGTTATATTATTCATATTCATATTATATTCATATTCATATGGTTTTATTATTCATATTCCCTTATTTAAGGTATTCTCCATCCCTGTTGTAATTTGTTAAACTTAATGACTCCCAAAGGGGTAAAATCCAGTCTTTTATTTACAAACATTTGGATAAACTCAAATATTGTATGTTATGACATTTTTATTCTGAAAAACAATTTGTGTTAAAAATATTTAAAAATTGATAGGATTTTTTTAAACATAACTTTTTGTGTTAAAACTGGCTCATTTGATCAGAGATAACAAGTTGTCGTTTCAAGGCGAGTTGTGGTTTAGTGGACGTATTTTGGATTTCGGATCAGGAGGTTTGCGGTTCGAACTTTGCTCTATTCTTTTGGTTTGATTTTGGGTTATTATTCTTATTTCTAAAAATAGGGGTCAGAGCTTAAAATGCCTCTGATCTCACTGCGGTAGATTAATTTTCGGCCTTCAAGGTATTTGATGAGCTGGGATACTGAACAGAGGACGAGTGGCTTTTCTTCATATCTCTTGCAAAATCTCTTCGTAAAAGTCCCTAAAGTATTGAGCTATTAGGTAGGGAACGATTGCTGTCACATTCTCAGGTTGAACCAATGTCGCCCCAAAGATGTGACTTTATTTGTGATTTCAATAATCATATGAGTTGATTAATATCCAGTGCATCCACAACAATCCATCACAATGTCTATGTGGAACACTAGCTTCTGAATTGAAACAGAGTTTTTGACAGTGTTTTAATTGTAATAATGAGGACATATTTTAATTTTAATAGTACTGTTATGATAACACTTTTTTCACTACATTTTGTAGAATGTTCAAAATGAAATTGGGTGGGCATACTGGCGTTTGATATTTGTCAACTCCGTAAGTATTTTTGGTGTAATTTTTTAGGAGCAAAAAATTAATGATGTCAATGAAAAAAAAACGTCGTACGGGTTTAAATGAATATGTCTAATGCATTATTGGGCATATTACATTATAAGACAAAATATTTTTTGTTCCTAATCTTCATTTTATTTCCAATGAGTCGTAAATGGAAGCAAAAAATCTCATTCTTGAGAAGCTCATAAGGAAAATTCCTTTATTTTATATCTCTATTGGTTTCTGCTTTTTATCACCTAATCAGGATCTGCCAGTTAGGCTTAAAGGGTATTAGTGCGCACAGGATCACCACTTTCATCCTGTCTGTTAGAGCGCTCTTCTACGGTTTTCGATTTTGGGATCCGAGTTAAAAGAAACAAAACGATCTACAACGTACCTACGTTTTTTAAGACTCGTATCAAAAACATTCATCATTTAAAATTCGAAAGGTCATTGAATGCTTAATGACTTACAAATATTAACATATACGCATATAATATTTTACAATACCATGGTACTTGTTAATTAAATTATTGATTCTAAAACAACAGAATTTTGAAAAAAAATATGAAAGTGAAATCCATCATAATACTAAAGAAAAGGTAAAATCAGGTTCCCATTTAGAAAAAAAGGCGAAATCACAAAATTAAATATTGCATCTAGCGTTTAAATTATATGGTATGGAGGAAAATTGTTTATGAAAAAAAGAAATCAAAATTCAAACCAAATGTTATAAATAATGTGACAAATTATAAATGAAAATATAAAATGTTTTTATTAGAGCAAATATTAGAATTTGTTTTGTGTGCAATATTTTAAGATTCAAAATAATAATAAAAAAATGAAAAGAAAAATTATAAGACTATTTTTCTGCCGAATTCATATCACATATTTCTTTGCTTCCCCCCGTGCAAACAGCAAACATTATACTATTAATCGCTCTACAGTTTAATAATCTTAAGTATGTTGGTCAGTTTGTAGGTGTGCTTTTTGCTATTTAGTAGCTATTTTTCAGCCATTTTTATAAAAATCCAGTCTTAACGCATTGGACTTCTCAACATACAGCACCCTCTCGCAACAGTATTTTGTAAAAAAATGCGTGAATTTTGCGGAAAATTCAAAATATTATGAATCAATTATATAACTACTACTTATAATAATGACAGAAACATTTTTTAAGTCGTTTTTATGGCATTTCAGTTGTGGTATTTCTAGGGTCTCGCGGAGTTTTTCTCGGAAAGGTTAAAAAATAAGAGAAATCAAATAAAGTCACTTAATCGATGCAAAGTCAATGGACTAATATAGTTGCGAAAAGCTTTTTTCTCATAAAATTAATATCGGTTATCGTAGATAACGTGATGAACTAGCGTTATTGAATAAAAATATCCGTCATCAGACCGGATCGGACCATGGACAAACGCGGTAAGTCGTAAAATATATCGGCAGATAGTCCTTTCTACGACGAGATACAAGTACTATTTGCCACTGGTGATGGCACAGTATAAAAAGAGTCAAAGTCTTACATTTTTAACCAAAATCTTTATTTTAGATGAAAATCTTTCAAGGTCATATAAAATTGATAAGCCAACCAAATAATACATTTTGCCAAAAGCGCATGGATTATTTTTTGACAATTTTTTTATTATTGTCCTCTAATTGTTTAATAAATCAAGTCAACAAATAACAAAGAATATTTAAAAAGAGAAACTAAAATCTGTCTGAAAAAAAGGATAGAAAAAATAAAAAAAATACTTGAATGAAATGTGAAATATGTGAAAAAAAAACAACACTTTACCTCGTTAGAACATGATTTCCTAGTGAGGAGGGCTCTTCAATTAATTTTGTATATGGCATATTTGAAACATAGTTGTATAATAAATAATGATAAAACCTTAATCAAAATGTAAAAAATTGTAGATTTTAAGGATGTATAGTGAGTTTTTTTGGGTTATTACGCCTCATGTCATTCGCATTATTTTACAACGTTTAGGATCGCATTACAAAGTATATTGTGAGGGTTGATGCGTCATTAACATCAACCCTAATGATGGACGTCACAAGTGCGACCGATACACATACGATACTAAAAAATTCGTTTATTAATTTTTATCGTATTATAAAAATGTTTTATACGAAAAAAATTTAAGAGTTATCCTCCCTAAATATAAAGAAACATGTTCTAAAGAGAACTGTACAGTGTTCAAAATTTTATTGACACTGTTCACATGTAACCCAAATACTTTTATTTCTTCAGATAGCTTGTGATTTGTTTCAATAGGTATGTTTTGTTTACTTAACTTAATTTTATGGAAAGGCATATAAGAACAGTTTGGCAGAGAAACTGTAATCAATGATTACATACTATAAAGTAAACAGAGAGGTTTGCTGTATTTGGGGTTTTGCAACTAAGCGCAAAATTTCGGAGGCGCAGGTTATTCAAAATAGAGCGATCATAAATGTGTTCCACCTACCATATAAAATTCATGTAAGGGACATTTATTTTGAAACAAAAATCACGCCTTTTATCATGCTTTCCTATTTCAAGTTAACTAAAACTATCATTAATACAACTCTCGACTTAATGCACAGTAACATAACCGCTTTCAATAAAGACATCCATCAGTACAATACTCGATCAAAAATAATATTTATATTGGATCTGTGAAGTCTACGAAGTTTGGTACTAGATCTTTACAATACATAGGTTTCAAAAAATTTAATAAATTGCCTGCACGAATTTCAAAATACAGAAACAGGACTTGCGAATCGAAGAATTATTTTTTCCAGAGTTACTTCGAATAAATAATGTTAGTCGATCCAGAGAATGCGCATCTTGAACAAATTTTTTTTATATTTTACTGTTTTTGCTTGTATATGTAATTTTTAATACTTTAAAGATGATTTATATGCTTTTTCATACTTTTTTAGCTTGTATTATGTTTGTGTAATTTTAATACGCTTTTGATACTTTTGTATTAGCTATTATTTAAACATTTGCACTCTCTCGTACTCGTTCAGCTTGTATATATACATACATAAAATTTTTAAGCTTTTAAAATTTTTCTTTTTTTTTCTTTTATAGATTGTATTATGTACTTCGAATTCATTTCTAAACCTTGTATTGTGTTTATTTTGTTATTTTTAAAATATTTTTCTTAGACTTTTAATTTGTAGTGTATCATAATTTCTATTCTCTTTTTGTAAATAACGTTATAGTTTAAACTATAAAAACGTCTGTAAATAAATATTTTTATCTGCATGTCCCTAAATGAGTTTTTTACAAAAACTCCCTGGGAATATTATATAAAATTATGTATATATTTTCATTTTAAATAAAAAAATAGGAGACAAACATATTATTCTGCATATAATTAAGTTTGTCACGGTCGTGGTTTAGTGGTTAACAATTTGTCTACAACGCACGAGTTTTCGAGTTCGGTTCTCAAGAAAATTGACATGAAATATTTATTTTACCAAACGCCTTTTACTGCTAAACTTCGTAGTTTCTAAAGTGTGATCAACGTCATCATTATGTTTTCATACACGTAAAAAAAAATCAAGTTTCCCAGCTGATTTAACAATGCAGGACCCTATGCGCCATTAGGTACAGATAAAGGAGTTATGACGGTGAGTTAGTTGATATTTTAATGATTTTACAACTTTTTAGGAGCTGAGGTTTTCTGGCGATAGTTTTAAAGATGTAAGATACAGCTAGCCGTAATGATGTTGCAAATGCTTTCTCCATCAGTTTATCAAAACTTCGTATTGTGTTTTCGATTTTTTTATAGCCTATATTGATGTGTTAGTGTCTTTTGGTGAACCTAGTAAATACACTGGTGTTATTCACTCACACTTTTACGCACACGAAAACAGTGGATTAAAAAGGATAAATTGATTGTATTTAATTACTTAAATTTCTCCAATAACGGCTTGTATTTAATTACATTATTTAGACTTAATAAATGTTTATCGCACCGCAAAGGGTTAAATATTCTAGTTGCAGAAATGTATCACTGTAGTAAGGTTTCCAGTAGGGGGCGCATAAGGTTCAATATAACACTTATAAAATTGCCTTCGTGAAGAAATCCGAAACCAGTGGTTTTTTGACTTTTTAAAAATTATTTATTTATACCATATTTAAAAAAAAAAAAAATATACAGAATAATGTTCCCTCACTGGGTCTCGCGCTGAGGGAAACATTTTACAAAATTTGAAACATGCTTTAAATTAGCTATTTAACAAAGTTAACATAATAATAGCAACAAAAAAAAATAATTAATCCAATTAACCTAATTATCGTTAGCATAATAAACAAAAAAAAACCGAAATAATCATAAAAAACATAACATAACCAATTTATATATGAACGTAGTTTTGCAGAAAGCAGTCAGCCCTAGAAAAAGTGAAGCTGAGATAATCGCACTTTCGTGAAAAGAGTGAATTATCAAATCTACACAACAGTTGGATTGTTTTCGTCTTTTACAAATGATAAACAATGAATACGATATTTGTTTTTATGTTACGAACAAGAATCTTATTATTATTATTATTGGACCAGTTTTAATGATTTTTAAAAGTACCATAAGCTTTTTAAGTACTGTGGGTGTTTTCTGCAAATTAAAAATTGCCTTTTTTGGGATCGACACCATTTTCAGAATGTGATTAATACAGTTTTTTGTATGAAAGCGAACTGGCTGTTTTCAACAGAACATAAAATTAACCTTATAGCATCCGACAACATAAATATATCATTTTTATGAAATTGTGGACTGGCTGCTTTCTGCATAACTACTTTCAAATCATTTATTAAATAAACGAAAAAAAAATAGGAGGACAAAAAAAAGCGATTTTATCTGGTTTTTGAAATGATACTTTCCCCTCCGTTTGTCTCAAGAGTCATGTAGGTATACGAAAAAAAATAATCTAATGTAATATTTGAAGTAAATGATACTATTCATACAAAAGCTATATAACATAGTTACTGGAAGTCAAATTTTGTTCATACAAGTAGGTTAGTTAGTTTATTGAACGACAAACATTCATTTTAAGCTGATAAATTCACATTAAGATAAGTTATAGAGAAAAAACTCAATATCAGAAAACAAACTAAAGTTTGGAAATCAACATGTCTTTTTAATTTAAAATAACTGAAAATCAAACTCAACAGAAATTGTGTTAAAAAATAATAAGTCGTTAAATCGGATGTTATCATAACCGATACATTATTCGGTTATGCGCAACGCTTATTTAAAACGTCTGTTGTGTCTCGAAACGTGTGTTACTTACTACTGTATCAGTGGAGTTGACCCCCCAACGACAAGCTCATTACAAATTTAATCTCTTTGGATTCACGTTCGTTCGCAAAAATATATTATGTGTTTTGCTCATGTAGTTTCCTTGGCCACGTGTTTTCCTACAGTGTATCTCATGCTACAGGATCTGTTTTGAACGTACCCATTTCTTAAATTACGTTCATTGAGACGGATTCTGTATTTACTAACTTTACGAGGAACGGTACAAGAAACACGTTTAGAATCACTCGTGAGAAATATAAAAATTATTGCATTCTTGTTCAAAGATACGACCATTGAACGGTGCTTGCGAGAAAATGTGTTTTAATACGATCAATTGAGGATTTTCAATTACTAAAGAAGACGCTTTAATTCGCAAAAGATATTAGTAATTCAATCAATACACGAATAACTTTGTTAATTTTAAATAAATAAAACTGTTTACATTAATACTACTATCCCAAACAAAAAGGCACTTTTTTGTCAAAAATAAAAAAAAAAGTTAAATATGAGGAAATGTTGTGTAAAAAAATCGAACCATTTGATCCATATATTTGTAAAAATGATTTTTTTTTTTTTTATCTGAGCATGTTTTTTATTCTTTATTTTAATAATTACCTTTTTATTACTTTTACAATTTTTTTTTTCTTTTTAAATACTAACTACAAACTTATAAATGATTTTTTTACTTTAATTTTAATTTTTAAACAACTTCCACTTATGTTTTTCTTCTTTCTCTTTTTTGTACTTTCATTGATAACCTTACATATAATTATTATACAATATGGAAACTTTACTTGTCTATTAGAGTTAAGTCTAACTGCTAAAATATAAAACCATGTAACTATACTGTATGTTTCCTGAATAAAAGAAAATAAAAATAAAATAAAAAATATAGCAATCAGCAGTAAAGAAAAATTTCGTTTCGAAAATCAATATTATGTTTCTTAAGTTTTTCAGTTTTTTAAGCAATAAAACGATATCTTAAGATAAGGAAAAACTCATTGTACATATGACACTCATACAAGTTTTATGCCATAGAAACAGTTGACATAATATGGACTTTGTTTTTACTTATGATTATTTACAGTTTTTTTTTAATTTGCATAAAATTGATAAATGCAAAAATGTGTCATATAACAAAATATGACTTTTTCAAATAGTTGCCTTTTTGTTTATGACGACAGAATACTCATACAATGTACGTACTGCTTTTATAGGGTTAAGGGCTGTATAATGAAACTACCAAGATATTATTTCGCTACTTTTTTGCATTTCGAACATAAAATACAAAGTGCGGTATTTATTCCACAAAAATGGGAGAGACGCCGCATTTTATGGTCAAATGTTTTTCTTCACATTTTTGTATGAGTGAGTGCTCCAGGAAGATAACATAGCATTTATATCAAAGTTTTGCTGGTGAAATGTCATGAAGATCCAATTGCTGAAGATTTCAATATTTGTTTAGGGAAAGTTATTGTCTCACTAAAAATAAAACTCACTACACGAAACTTGCACTTCGTATACAAATTTGAATATGTGCAATCAATATGGTGGTAAATCAATCAAAATAAATAATTATATGATAAAATGTATAAATATTTCACATCTCTCATATATTGCAGTGGTCTGTATTTGATATTTTGATTATTGTTTAGACTTTTAAAACATTTATTTTATTTATTTTAATTTTTTCTTTGCATTTTACAAAAGGTATACAAAGGCATACATAGGTATACGTAGGCTATGTCGACGACATTGCCTCTGTTGCCGGTAAAACGTGGATGATGAAAGCGCGTGATAGGAAGGAATTGATACGTTTGGAAGAGGCCTTTATCCAGCAGTGGAGAGAAAAAGACTGTAGAAGAAGAAGAAGAAGATGATACATAAGTTACAAATACAAAATACACTATTACATAAAAACCCACAAAGGCATGACGTGTATGTGGGTATGCATTTTATTTTTAATGTAAATAAAGGTCAGTGGAAGAATACGATAGAAATAAAATAATTTATGCTAATATTATAACAAAACAATTTTTTTGTCATGAGAAAATAATTTTAAAAGTATTTTTTTGCTATTAATTTCATAATTTCAACACAAATTTAAATCGAAACAAATTCAAATAATAAGTCATCATATTGTCCTTATGAAATGCATTGAACGTTTTTAGAAATATGAAAAATAAGTGTCTTTTCCCGAGTCTAGATTTACAAAAATGCATTTTAAGTAAACCGTTCAATCTTCGACTAGATATTTTATTTTTTATAAAATAAATTTTGTCATTTTTGACATTGCTTGCAATAGATTTTTCGCAGCTTCAAAAGGTCAGCTTCTTAATCATATTTATAAATAATGTATCTTTTTCCTTAGTTATATTTACAAATTATGTTATTTTCGAATAAATTTTTTAATAATTTTCTTTAGGAAAATATTAAATAAAAAAAAACATCTAAAATGAAGACCCAACTTTTCTTGCAGACTTTTATACAACATTTAAGATTCTGTCGGTAACAAAGAATACATAAACAAAATAGTCGTTCTTTAAGATGATTAATTACAATTTGTGTTTAAAGACGTTTGTTTTTTTATGTTGCCAGCCATTATTCAAAATGATCTCGCTAATGGCGCTGGTAGTTTGTCCTTCGCGACTTTCTTTTAGCTTTTGTTTTGTTATTTTTTTCGTCTTTGTTGTCGAGCGGTGACAAAATTAAGACGCCATGAAAATCTTCACTGAAATTATGAAAAACTGCGTCCGATTGCCTAAAATTCATTTATATATTACAGTTTTATTAGAATATAAAAATTCATTAGAATAATTGCAGACGTATAAGAGAAAAAATGCAATTGGCTGCTGCATATCGATTGGAATGACGAGGTTGCTTAGTTGTTCAAGGTTCATGAATAGGGAAACTTTTCTCGCGCGAATTAATTTATTGAACGAAATAGATTATTAACAATATTTTGAGTTTGTCCGAATTTCGTATTAAAAAAATGGATTTAACTAAATAGGTGCGAAGGTTTTCACGGTCACTGTTTTCAATATTATGTATCTTTTTTGGGTGATACCGTGTATGTTGGATTTGATCCGACGTTTCGGCTACCATTGCAGGAGCCATCTTCAGTGAAAACTCAGTTTTCCCTGGAGATGGCTCCTGCAATGGTAGCCGAAACGTCGGATCAAATCCAACATACACGGTATCACCCAAAAAAGATACATAATATGGATTTAACTACCCGGGGACCTGTTAATATTAACATTTTACAACAGAGATGATGAACATTTTAGAGAAGGTAATATATAAAATCCCTCTAATATTCTTTATCTCTAAAATTTATTGTATCTCCTTTTGCTTTCCTTCCATCCTTATATTCACTTGATATTTTTTGATGTCCTGTTCTATTTTTCATGTCGTTTAAACTCTTATCTTGTTGCTTTATTAAAACTTTAATATATTTTTTATAAACCATAAAAAAGTTTGATTATGTCCAAATGCTTGCAGACTGGCTGGATTTCCTCCCTAGGGAGTGCCTAGACTTCCATATTCCCTTCACAAAGATTTTTCCCTCTCTGTTGAAATTAATTCATACTAAAAGTATTGTAATAATTGTATATTTATACTATTATATTCTATTGATTTTAACGATATTAATATTCTGCATACTGGTTTATGTTTGTAACTTTATAAGCATGACTTATATTCTATTAATTTATAAGTTTTTAACGATATTTCTTTTATTTAGATTACTATTTTTGAAATTTTATCGTCATGTTTAGTATTGTACTATACGAAATTACTATTTTCAAAGTATTTTATGTTATTTCTTGTATTTAGATCTTTATTTTATTTATTTATTATTGAAATTTACTTTATATTTTTTTGTTGTTAATTATTACACGGACACGTCCTAAAAAGCCATGTTGGTGAGTATGTATACAAATTTAATTTGAAAAAAATGACTTTCAATATATTTTGAATTCGTCTTTTATTTACGATTTTTTACGTATTCGGGGGATGAAGAATACAGTTCTGTGGGTTAAATTTCAAAAACTTATGGGAGTAAGTCTAGGAATAGCAGGCATCACATTGAACAGAATGAAGGCTGTCTGGTAATAAACGAGTTATTTTCTCAGCGTAAACTAAATGCCGCCTGTATAACGCC
This sequence comes from Micrasema longulum, assembly GCF_059751315.1. Taxonomy (NCBI): domain Eukaryota; kingdom Metazoa; phylum Arthropoda; class Insecta; order Trichoptera; family Brachycentridae; genus Micrasema; species Micrasema longulum. Next base: position 640,444 of record NW_028277972.1, read on the forward strand.
TGCATTATTATGCATTCTTCTCTACAGATGCGAATCGTGGCACCACTTTTGGGCATAAAACAGCAAAATACTGAGTTTCGAGAAGATGTCGGATTTTTTTTTGGTGTCGTTTTTTTTACTTTGTAAGGAAGGAAGCAATAGGAGAACGAACGCAGCAAACTGCGGTGACAACTGTCATTAAGTGAGGGCATTTTTTTTTAAATTACACTAAAGGTACCGATACAAAATTTAATTTTGATACTCTTCCTTTAAAAAAACAATAGATTTTTTTTTGTTTTTCGGAGCAGAAAACAAGAATACGAAAAATAGATTTGTATGTTTTATTTGGGCATAATCAGTCCCGCATGAAATTGTCTTTTTTGCACAGTATCGAGATGGCATTTGCGAAAGAGTGACAGAAAAATTATGTTCATATTCCTTGTCAAACTACTCGCCCACCACATATTATCTTAATCTGCCTCATATATCGATGGGTTAGTAACATAAAAACGTATCTCCAACAAATGCGTTTTTGGGTTAAGTAGACAATTTTGATGAGTAGATATTTGAACATTTTTCACTCGCACTTCACTGTCACTTTCTCGCAAATGCCTCAAGACAGAAGGACATTTTAATTTAATTTTTTTTTTATTTATTGATTTATGTATAAGTTTATACATACATTTTTACAAAAATGGCACAAAAACACACTGGTAAATTCTGCTTGTACTAGGAGTAGGCTTAGTATATGAAGGGTCGGCAAGCCAGAAATATTAGTATGTCTAATTTTGCAATCGGTTCTTATATGGGCAAATGCCTGTTCTAATAAACCGATTTGTTGCGGCAAATATAGTTTTCGAATATGTTTCCTAAAAATAAATATAATATTTTAGAAATAGAAAAACAGTTATAGCCCAAAAGAGAAAAAAAGAAGAAAAAAAAAATTTGGTTCATTAAAGAACCTAAACCCAAGTTGCCTCTTTTTTAATCCTGTGGGCCTACAGCGTCCTGGAAAGCTGTCGATGTAAACAATAATAAATCGTTAAATCGGATGTTATCATAACCGATACATTAATCGGTTATGCGCAACGCTTATTTAAAATGTCTGTTGTGTCTCGAAACGTGTGTTACTTACTACTGTCTCAGTGGAGTTAACCCCCCAACGACAAGCTCATTACAAATTTAATCTCTTTGGATTCACGTTCGTTCGCAAAAATATATTATGTGCTTTGCTCATGTAGTTTCCTTGGCCACGTGTTTTCCTACAGTGTATCTAATGCTACAGGATCTGTTTTGAACGTACCCATTTCTTAAATTACGTTCATTGAGATGGATTCTGTATTTACTAACTTTACGAGGAACGGTACAAGAAACACGTTTAGAATCACTCGTGAGAAATATAAAACTTATTGCATTCTTGTTCAAAGATACGACCATTGAACGGTGCTTGCGAGAAAATGTGTTTTAATACGATCAATTGAGGATTTTCAATTACAAAAGAAGACGCTTTAATTCGCAAAAGACATTAGTAATTCAATCAATACACAAATAACTTTGTTAATTGTTAATAAATAAAACTGTTAACATTAATACTACTATCCTAAACAAAAGGCACTTTTTTGTCAAAAAAAAAAAAAGTTAAATATGAAGAAGAAAAAAAATTTTTTGGTTCACTTAAGAACCTAAACCCAAGTTGTCCCTTTTTTAATCCTGTGGCCCTACAGCGTCCTGGAAAGCTGTCGATGACGATCATTTAACCTTATTCGGCGGAATTAAGAAGCGATTAATTGACGTAGGGGGAGACGAAAGTCCTGACTGGCCATAGGGTCTTCCGAAGGCAACTGGTAATGTCCATATGTTCCACTGAAGAGCGGATGTGGAAAAATAGACAATGAATAAAAAATCATGGTATATGAAATTAGTAATTGAAATTTCAAAAAAATAACTCTTTTTTTGACAAAAAAAACTTTGCTTTTTGTATGAGTTAAAAGTGAAATTTCCATAAATAATTCAAGTTATGATGTTGCGCCTTGAATCCGCAGCCTTTATTATGCAGGTGATGTGCAGTTCTGTGTGTAGGCACATAATAAATGAATACTGTATGGTCAACTTTAGTTGTATTATTTATTGTAATGTGCAACTGTGTGACCAATATTCATTTACATTTCTAGTAATATTATAAGTTTTGTATGATTAGTTATTTTATGTTATGTATAATTTTTATGTGACAACATTTACAATAACAATATTATGTGGAAGCCTCTAATTGGACTTTATGATATATATTTATGGTATTGATTCTTATAAATGTATAAATGTCTGTTGGCTTTCCAATGAAATAAAATAAAATAAAAATAAAATAAAAAATAAAATGAGTGAAACCGGTAGGAAGATCCACGGTATTTAAAATGGTTTGACGGGTACGTGGGGAAAGTACTTTCACTGGAAGGTCAGATGATCGCTCGACTAGTGACCAATCTTACGTTTTAGGTTCCAGTTCAGGAACAATTAAATCTTGCAGAGAAAAATTACCTTTCTAACCAATATTCTCCATTCTCCTGCCTCCTACAAAAATTGAATCCGGAACTTTAAGATAGTGGGGGAAGATAATAACCACTACACTACGTCACGGACTTATCTTAACTCGACTTCCTTTGTCGAAATTTATGCCAAAGAGTTGCCATCTTCATTTATTTAGAATTCTGGTTCTATTTCACACACAGTACAGTGTTATTCTTTATCCGCCCATTGTGCATGTGCTGATTTTCAAGTCAAAAACAAAAATTTAAAAAAATATTTATGTTCAAACGTAGGCTGAATGGTGAATGTTACACAGAGTGTGAAGATGCCACATAATCTTTAATCCGAGTCATCTTAAAAAAAACATTTCGATATCCAAGTGACTTGCTCTTCAAAGAATTCAGAGTACTGAATATTATTCAACAGTATATATTGAGAACGGTAGTGGTTACACACATAAAGAGAGACATTTACCCAAGCGTCAACCACAACCATAATACAAGATACTCTAATAGGGATCTGATACTAAGTGAAGGGGTCAACACTGTTCTGGCATCGAGACAACACTATAACGTAGGCAAAAAGGTCCATAACCTTTTGCCAGAATCGTGGAAAGACGGGAGTGTTGTCAAGTTACGGAAGGTGTTGACCTCGCTCTTTCATGACATTGGTCGTAGGGAGTCAGAAAAGTTGATGCGTGCCACGGATTGGAGAACCTTACTGGATGTCAAAAATAAAATATAAAAAATAAGGAATAATTTAAAAAAAAAAATATTTATAGATGACAACCATGAAGTTTCGCATAAATAAATTGTCTATGTTTTTATGAATGTATGTATGTGTATGCGCATGGGTGTATGTACGTGTGTGTGTATGTACATGTGTATATATGTGTATATTTATATATACATGTGTGTATATGTGTGTATGTCTGTATGTATATGAATCAAAATGTGTATCCGAATAAGTGTATATTTTGTTTGTCTGTGCTCTATATTAATTTGTTAAATATTATAATATATAAAAATGTAATTGCCTAGCTTGGAACGGGGTATGTACCCTTGTTAGCTGGGCAAAGTGAATATGGAATTGTATTTTGATAAAGAGTGTGAATAAATAAATAAATAAATAAAGCAGCCAATGACAGGTCGTAAGCCCTGTAAATTCCATGTTTCCTTCTCAAAAATGTTCGCTATCTCTGTTGTAGTTTATCGTTACAACTCCCTAAAGGATTGAGTTTTAGGCCTTGCGTACAAAAATTTGGACAAACTTAAAATATTGTTCAACCCTTAGAGTATAGGCAATATTTTTAATATTTTTATTTTTCCCGTTCTCTATTCAAAAAGATTCGTTAATACTTAGTCACTCATTATTTTGTAGGACGTTATAAAAATATATGGTATACTCACCATTGTTAATTTAGCCTTGTATTTTGTGCTTAACAGTTCGCAAATTAAAATAGGAAATCTTTTGAATATATTTTTGTGGCTGACAAATTAAGTTTTCATTTCATGTTTTTACGAAACTCAAATCCATTAAAAATACATTTTCAATGTGTTTTTATTTTACCTTGGAAGATTCATTAAAAAAAATAATTGACGTCATTACTACCAGGTCGATGACTGACATTGTAAATAAATATATGATTTATTATTATAACCATTTTACTATGAATCTGATCCATCAGAAAAGGGTCAAAACTTTCTTTGCACAAATACGACATTACTACATTGGACAACAAATGATATCCAACCTTTTCCCCATAACATAGAAATGTGTTGATGTTTTCAAGCCCAAGAGAGTGCTGGCTTCGTTTTTTCATGCTTTTTGTCAGGATGAGTCAAAATAACTAATAACTTTTAAAGGAAAACAAACATTGTGGCAAAAATACACCAGTTTATATTTAAGCGCTATTTTTCTTACATTTTGCAAAAAAATACAAAAAATCGAAAGACAAACATAAAATGAATAAATAAATTATATAACAATCTATTTTTTTCATTGAATTGTGAAATGTTAAAATCTTTTGTTTTCTGTAATAAAATTTAAAAAATCAATAAATATGTATCTACTTTTGTATTTGAAAATGTGTTATAGGCTTTGATTTTCAGTTTTCTTAATTTTATATGAACCTTTTTTTTTTATTTTCAGAACAGGGCCCTTATACACAATGAAAAGTTAAGAAAATTATCTGCAGTTATCTAGAAAGTATAAATCGATATTTCTCTAAGAAAAAATGTACCAAGAATATATTTTAATAAAGATTTAAAGTATCATCGTCGGAAACCGTAATTGATAACATGTTTTTAAAAACAATTCGAAGAAATGTAAACATTTTTGATCAAAAATTTTAATTTAACCTCATAGTCGATTGAAGACATGAGAGGATAAAGGTGTTTTGTGACAAAAATAAACCACAGAGATATCTGGAGTTAATGCTTTGAACACCAATAATTGATAAAAAAACACCTAAAGTCGCTCTCAAAATCGGTTTTCGCTCTCACGCTACTTTTTGATGGTGTAGTTGGCTTTATGAAAAAGGAATGTGCAAAAAATCTTCATTTATGTTTATTTATGATGTATTTATTATCATTTTATATATTAATACGACGTTGCTTTGACTATCTAACTAGGGTTATTTACCCCGTTCTTAGCCAGTCAAAATAAAATCTACATAAAAAACAGAAAGCAATACAAAGAAAAAAAAAGGAATTTGACATAGTGAAAAACATAGTAAAATAAATATGTAAAAAAAACAAATTATCAAATAAAGTAAAAACATAGTTAAAAATGTAGTAAAAAACGTGTTCAAAAACCCTGTAAAATACATAGTCCTAAGAAAATGCATACTAAGAAACATAGTAAAAGACATAGAAAAACTATTTATATATGTTTGACAAAAAATATATTTTAAACAAACCTAGTAAAATACACAGTAAAAAGTATATTATAACAATTTACAACTAATACCCCGCTCAAGTCTTCAATTGTAGATAACCCCGTAAAACTTCAGATTAAAATCTGAGCCCATTTATTTTTGTTTATTTTCAAAAAATATTTTCAATTAAAATCACGTGTCTTTTTAAGTTAAAATTTACGTTCAATTTTATCTTCAAAGCAAAATTAAGTTTTCTGTATGAAAAGTGAAATATGTTTACAAATGTACATTTTTTTTCTAAACATGTTGAATTAAAGGTTTCCAACGAAAATAACTATAAAAAAAATATATTGACGTAAATTAATTGTTTCAATTTTATTTGTCGTTTTGGTTAAAAAACTTCTTCAACATTTCTAATGCAAATTTTTATTTGTAACTTTTGTTAAATCATAAATGAATTTTAAAACACAATCAGAAAATAATACGAAGTACACGTGGTGGTAAGGAAATTAATAATGGTTTTATGAATCAGAGTATCAAAGATTTCACGTCGGACACACCCACTTATTACATGTTGTAAAAAATAAGTAATTCAGAGGCACATATGAAAAGTTAACATTTATTAAGTTCACCAACAATGCCTCTCTAACGAAATCAAAGATAAAAATAAGATTTAAAGATTTGTGGAGTTAATAAACATTTTAAACATCAACAGATGCAAGGGAATAATTAAATGAGTATAGATGTTCGAGTAAAAGTAGAATGGTGGATGTTACACAGTGAGTAAAGTGGCCACTCAAACCAATGCACGAAAAATAAGGAGAGATCTCAGCAAAATTACGAGGTTTTCCCAGAGCACGAATTATGTCGTGCCCAAAACCCGTTCGACTTTTGATCAGAGACATCTCTCCTTTATCGCACCGAAAGTGTTCAATATTTTGGAAGAGCGTTTTAATCTCTCAAGGACAAAAACTATTTTTAAGAGAGGAGTTAAGGATGGGATTCTCCTTCGTGGGAGCGATTTGTAGTGGGAAACTCCTTGAAGACTTTCCGAATATTTGAGTTTACTGTTTACCATACATTACACAAAAATAAAAAAAAAGTTATTTTTCATCATCATCATTCCCTTTCCCGAACCTAATAGTGCATTGGGCACTGCATTGCTACACAACGCAGCGTATCTTGATAGTTTTTTTTGTTACATGAATATAAGATGATCAATCTTACGCTTCAGGTACCAGTCCAGAGACTATGAAATAATCTGATGTTAAAACACCCTTTTAAATAAATATTTCATATCAACTGTGGCGGTAATCAAACCCGAGACCTCTTGTTTAGTAGGCAAACGCTCTGACTATTACACCACGAGGCCAAACTTCGATCTTTTGTAATATTTGTGATGATATTCTGATGTGTCTGTGTCAACTAATTGCTCGTTCAAACTCGACACAGGACTTTAAGTCCCATGGAGTTGGGACTTATGTCTCAAATAATGTGTAATAAACAACCTTTATGTATTATTAATATTGAAAGCATTAACTTTGTGGTCAAACATTTTACTTAATGTTATGACATATTTGTAAATGAGCACTTATCGACTTTTGTATGTCTACCGGTTAACCTTTATGTAGTTAAATAAATACACATTTAATAGTAAGTCCAATAGATGCCTAAACTTATGTATTCCCTTCTGAAAAGAGTTCTTCATTTCCGTTGTACTATGTTAACTTCAACATTATGTTTTAGTTCTATTTGGTAGCAATAATTAGAATTGCTTTCCCAAATATAAATTCTGTGGATGAAACGAAGTATCTCGCAGTTGACTAAGATAAATATTTGAACTTTAAAGCACATTCTCAAAACCTAACCATTTTTTTTAAATATTACGAAATGTAATAAATATAAAAAAAAGTTCTCTTATCTCTCTTAAACAATCATATATCCACACATAAACTACTGTTCTTCCATTCTTTTTTTATGTAATGAAGGGAAATTAAAAATATACAAATTCTTCGAAATAAGGCGATGAGGATCATACTCAAAAGAAATATGTATATTAACGTTAAAAATGCACAAGAAATTTGGCTTGATCACAGCAACGTAGCAAATAAATGTTATTAAGCAATTTTTATACATAAATTAATTAAGGTGATGAATAAAATAAAAAAAATAATACAATTTAACCAAGTTGTCATACATATGAAACTAGGGATAAAAAAAGATAAGGTTACCAATGAAGAGAAAAACAGAATCTCAAAACTCATTGTACAAAGTATTGAAGTTATACAATGAGTTACCTCAAGAAATATAGGGAATCGAATTATTTAAAATTAATTTAAAAAAAATATGTTCTTGAGGAATTTTGTTAAATGAACTAACCTGATAAAGCATAAATAATAGTTAATAAATAAATAAATAGAAGTTATAAATTCAAATAGGTAAATTGATTTATATTTACGCCCAATGGGCATTTTACATGACATATTAATACAAAGAAAATTATTATTATTCATTATTATAAAGAAAAGTAGAAATACACAAGTGTATAAAGTAGTATTTGTAGGAGTGGAAGCGGGAGAGGTGTTTATTATTTGATTCAGAAATCGTTTAAAAGAAGAAAACTTGTTATCAAAGAAATCAACACTGGTATGTTTGTTGGCAGACTTGAGAATTCTAGGCATAGGGGAATGAAAACCATAATTAGTTCTTTGGTTATCGGTATGAAAGAGTAAATTTGTCTGAGATTTCTAATTGGAATATTAAATTTTATTGAGATCAGTAATTCAGGCGCATCAAAGAGTAAGTTGAGAATTTTAAACAGGACCGGAATTTATTTCTACGGCCTTAAAGAAAAAATATATTTAAGGTAGTTTTTAATTCACTATACGTATATTGGTCTCTGAATAAGCTTAACCTCAAGAATATCTTCATAGCCTCCGTGGTGTAGTGGTCAAGACGCTTGAATCACTCACAGAAGGTTCCGGATTCGATTCCCGGTGAGAACAGAAAAATTTAAAATGTGATTTTTCTCAAGCCTGGGTATTTTGTGATGTTATTCACCACTGTAATTGGGCCTCCTGGCCTGTTGTGGTACAAAAAAAATAATCATACCGCTCAAAAATCGATGTTGAACTTATTCAATATTCTTGATGTGAACATTTTAATACAGAGACCAAATAACAAAGGAAATGAGATGAATTTAATATTAAATTGAGAATGACCGTTTCCCTGTCAGTAGCCACTAATAATCTTTCGTCAGCTTTAATTTGGTCTTGTTACTTTCAGCTTGCTCCTCGCAAATTAGACCGAGCAGTTCCTGAACACCTGCACCTCTGTGATTCGCGGATGTCAAGCGGAAATGGCCGAATAATAAAAAGTAAAGCATGGCGTCACTGACCTTACCGACGTGATGTCTTTTCCCTGTGTGTATGTGTACAGAGCAGAGTAATCTGGAATCCAATTTAAGGAAACAAGGTAAGAACGAGCGCATCAAAAAAATAATTTTACAGGAGAGCAAAAAAAAAAAAAAAACACATTTTATGGGACTCAATTACTATGGGAACAGGAAATCAAAATAACATAAACAGACTACAAAGACAGCAAAATAAAATATTTAGTGAGTTTATGACCTTCCCTATCAAACAAAAATAACAAACCAAACAATTAAATGTAACTGAACTCTTTAAACTAAAGTCCTTAAAATGTATTCATAAATTAGCCACTGATGTAATTGTAGACGAAGAATTAAAACTTGAAAAAAACTGTAGTAAACATGAACACAATACGAGAATATCAGAAAAATATCATATACAACCGTATAAAATGAGAAAAGGACAATCGAGACTAATAAACCATGGACTGAAATAATACAATTAAACTACCAGACAAAACTAAACAAAAGACTCAGAAAAAGTTTACCAAAGATGTTAAAAATATTATTATTAACAGTAAAATGTGAATTTAAAAAGTAAAAATATTTTGTTAAATGTATGTAACCCGTAATTATTAATGAAATTTAAATAAAAATAAAAAACATTTCAAAAAAGGTTCATGGTTTTTTATAAAATAGGTTTTCCATTAATGCAATGTTTATTTAAGGGTACTATTTGCAAACCCGGCAAAATCCATCTTTCTTTATTTTGAGCAAATCACAAAAAACTGATTACTTGACTTTAACCTTTTTTTTAAACTTCAATTTTTTATGATAATGAGTAAATATTTTAAACGTAAGCCGTGATGACATAAGCATGATTATGTCAAAAAAAAGTAGTGAAATAATAAATTTAATTTTATACATTCCAACTTCACAATACTCAAATAGAGGTTTCCATTTTTGCAACAAATTCGATAATTTAAAAGTCAAGTTCTTACAAATAAAGCCATATTTTTAACTGACAATGTTATAATTATTGTAAAAGTTGTATTCTGAATGAGTTTCAATTAATATCTCACTTTTTTAGATTTTAGATTTTGAATTTTGGAAATAGTACCATCATTTATACAAACAATTGTATAAAATAACAAACAAAAAAAACTGTAAAATAAATATTTGTAGTACTAACTTTGTGTTTATTCATTTTAATAAAATCCAAATTTTATTGTTTTCCAAATGCAATTCAAACTCTGGAGTGCAGAACAGTGATTGCAGATCAATTATTCATATTTAAACTTGTGAACAATGTCATAGATTGCTCTTTACTTACAAGTTCTTAAGAATACGAGTATATTGTGCCCAACAGGACAAGGCTCCAAACGACATTCAATTTGCCGATACCCAAGACGAATTCAAGAAAGAATGATTTTTTCTATAGAGCATGTCATTATTACAATACCGTTCTCTCCGGTCACGCAGACATTTTTCGTCTTTCCCATACTAAATATAAAAGATTACTAATAGGCGTTAATAATACGCCTGAATAATTATATCAATATGTCAGTAAAACTGTATATTCATGTTTATATTTTGTACCTTCTTCAATATTATCACATTGTTCTAAGTTGTTTTTTTAATTTTTCTTTTCTTATTTAAAAAAAAATATATATAAATGTATTTTTCTTTCATATATATATTGTATTCTTATTATTATTTCATTTTTTAAACTTTTTTATAATTATTTATTATATTAACATATTTTATATGCGATTTCTGAATTACAAACATTTTTTAACTCTTTAATTAATTTAGTTTTTTGTTTAATTTTATCACTTGATTATTGACTCGCATAGCCATGGAAAATAGTTATTGACGCCTTTTTTTCAATTCATATTCCAATGTACCTCTATCTTTTGTATTAATTATATGTAAAAACTATTGTTTATCTCCCAAATAATTAAATTAAATAAAATAAATTACCTCATTTTTAAAAACGATGTTTTTTTTTGTAAAATTTGAAGTTAAATAAATAAAAAAATATAAATTAAAAAAAAACAACGAAAAAATTGAATGAGGTCATTTAGCCGTGTACTTTCATCATAATAGCGAAAAACTGATATCTGATACTCGAGATCTAGATCTATAGATTACAAAACGCTTACCGAAGGGATCATTTCACATGTATTGTCCCAATACACACGGTCCGGCAAAATGAATACTTATTAATGGTTATTTTAATTATTTTATTTTTATTTTTATTTTATCTATTTTATACTAATTACATATTTTGCATAAGGAAATCTATTGGGGATCGGTATCATGGTGAATTTACTAGCGGTGTCATCGTGTACCTGGCCTTAAATATTTATATTTTTTTAGTCAATGTTTTATTCGAGTATTTCATTAATAAAAATATAAATCCCGTGCCGAGTTATACATTCTAAAAGTATTTTTGACAAAGAACCTTATTTTTTAAAATGTGTAAAATATTAACTTTCGTCATATATATAACTTCTGGTTTTATAAAATTCGGCTAAAAATATTTGCGATGCAAACATTGATGGGTGCGGAAACAGAATAAGATCGAGAAAGATACGACATGACTAAATTCAACAAATACTTGAAGATGAACATGTCAAAAGTCGGAATAATCGGCGCGCGTGCATAAGACATGTATGAATGTAGAGTGAATGTATGCAAGGACAGAGTGATTTGATATTCTATCCTCTCTGCCTACCCGTACCCAATAACTTATTATTAAAAAAGATGTAATTATCGCGTAAAAGATGGCATTTTAATTCGTTGGTAGTTAAAATAAATATTTGCTTGTACCTATATCGTATTTTTTTTTTTTTAATTCTTAAAAGCAACGATTCATTTTTTTAAATTAGGATGCAGTCCCTCATTGTTCCCAAACTAAAAATCAAATTGGCCCAGCGCTATCGCTACGAAATTAAACAATAAACTACCTTCATCAATAAGAAATATTAAACAAAAAGGTTTTCAAGAGCTGTAACGATGTAGCTCTTGTACAAGGTACAACCCCCTTGAAAGCGTCAATCTTCCTTTCTTCGATGGCGCTACAGCCCATATCGAGCTTTGGCCTCCTGCAACTTTTGCCTTCAACTCTGTCTGTTCTCAGCCACCGTCTTCCCTTTCTCACAGCATCGTCCCATCTCAGCCTGGGTCTTCCCACTAATCATTTTCCACCCGGGTGTCCGCTCATTAATCTTTAAGGGAGATACTCGAGACCTGGTATATATTGTTCAGTTCTTCGTTATACCAAATGCACAACTGATTAATCTCTCTCACTGGTCCGCAGATTCTTCAGAGTACTTTTCGTGCGAAATTGTCAAGCATTTCAGCCATCTTATATGCCAATATGGCACGCATAATTGTTTTAAACATGGTAATTTTGGTTTTTCTGTAGACGTACCGTGATTTGAACGCTGGCAGCAAATAAAAGTTTGTTTTGTTGGCTGGAGTGATTATTTTTCTAATTTCTGCTGGATCCTCATTGTTCTCAGTTATACTGGAGCTCAGGTTCTGCTTTGTGTCAATATTTTTGTTTTCTCAACATTGATCAAAAACTGTTATCAAAGACTGAATTAATGGCTGTTATTTATATATATACATATCTATGTATATATATAAATATATTTTTTTTAAACAGATATACTTGAGTTCTTATAATTTACCCAAGTATAAAAAGTTTTGGACCATTTCCTAAAAGTTGTAAATAACTTGTGCTGGGAAAATGAAAATCGTGTTGTGGTAGAGTGGGATTTGAATCTCGGACCTTTGGCTCGCAAGTCCACAATACTATCACGGGACCACAACCCGGTTCTAGATTTTATTATTTTACTACCTAAATTATTTATTTATATTTATTGAACTTGTAAAATATATTATGAGGGGTAATAAAGGGATGGACCATAGTCATTCGAGATAATGTAAACATGTTTTGAGCTAGTAATCATGGATCGCGCACACATACAACTAAAATTTATCTTGGTACGGGCTTACCTACATAGATAGATCCAACAAAAACAAGCAAATGAAAATACAGATGGTCCATTGTACACACTATTTGGGATATATCTATATTTTTAATGTGAACACTGTGTATTATAATATAAGTGATTTATGAATCATTTTTTAAATTAAGTAAGGAAATACCGTGTTAATAAAAAAATATTTATTTCAATTAACGAACTAACATTATTTGTAGAAATTGAGCACCCAAATCATTAATTCGATAAGTCTACACAAACTTGATTTGTTTTAAAGGTGGTTTAACACGTCAATATATTACTGTCTCTAGACTGGTACCTGAAGCGTAAGACAGATAACCCTACATTTATGTAATAAATTATTAAGGTACTCCGCATTCGGTATTCAAATATTTTACAAATCCCCTTATTTATTTCCCAATAATACATGGTATTTCTCTCACGCAATATTTTTTTTTAATGTTTTATTTTGTATGATGATCTCCTTGATAACATAACAAATTACGTAAAATTTGGCATTTAAATATTATCCTAAGTATAAATATAATTATAGACATTGAATGATTTAAATACGATAAAGTTAAATAAAATTGCCTGTGAAATTGAGACGAAATAAATGATTTCATTTATCGTGCTAATTTGCTTTGAGAAAGGTGTTAATTTATTGAAAACAAGTCATTTTGCTTTGAAAACGATTAATAAACGATTAATGATAAATTCAGCTCAGTACGTTTTTTTCATTAACTTTAACTTTTACGAAATAAATTAAAGCACTCAGATTTATTACATTTTAAAAATGATCACTTGACAGTAAATCATTTTGATTTCTTATTCGTTCCCTGTATTAAATATAAAAAAGATACTAAGATTTGTACTTTGAAATTCTTGTTCTTTCAAAAATATAATTGAAATACGACCATAATGTTGTTTTCAGTTAATATTTTATTCATAAAAATAAAATATTACCACGAAATACAATTTTTACACAGATTTAATATATTTTATACGAGTGAATATTAACGTTTCCCACTTAGTGAAAAAATAAAAACAATTCTTGAATATATGGGATATATTTTTTTTACAATTATTTTCTTTTTATTTTCATTTAATAAATATTCCTAAAATTACAAAACATACAGTATTTTCATTGAGTGTCATAAAAGAAAGAATTTATCATCATCATTCCATATCCGCTAGCTTGTTGGAGCATATGGTGTCCACGAAGATTCTCCAAGCATCTATGTCAGCTGCCAGGTCCTGTGCATCCTCCCAAGTCAGGTTCACTTCCCGTAGTTCTTACACGAACTGCCAACAACAGCAGCGGACGTCCAGGACGTCGAGTACCTGATGCCTTGTAAAGTAGGCAAGAGTGGTTAAGGCTCTCAGGAGACATCCGCAGCATATGTATCCTCTCCGCTTTATGGCAGTTGTCATCGGAGTTTGTCCCATCCGTTATTAATTCATTCCAAAACAGTTAAACCACAAAGTTAAGATTCCTCGGAGACATCTATTCTCGAAACTCAGAATTTTGCTGTTTCGGGCGCAAGTTAGGTGCTAAGATTCGCATCCGTAGAGGAGATTAGGTGTTATGCAGGCGTTATATAGGCGGCATTTGATTTTCACTGAGTAAATATCAGATCTCCAGACAGCTTTCTAAGTGTTGAATTTAACGCCTGCTACCTAGCCGCGCTCCCAGTTCTTATTGAAAGCTGCCATTTTCCGAAGCGTGTACTCTCAGGTATTTGAAACTCTAGACCCTTTTTAATTAAAATTAATTATGGCTGCAATAATTTTTTTTTTTCATTCTTAAATCATTTTTATTCCTTACAAATATTTATTTATTTTGTTTAATTCATTAATGAAAACTATTCCTCTGTATTAAGTGTAATAGCTTGACGGTCAGAAAAAAAACTTTATTGATGTAGAGATTCTAGTTTATTATAAAGAATTTGGAGATATTGTTATTGTGAAGACACCTCATGTGTTCTTTAACACAAACATCAAAATTTCATGATATTTTTCGAAAAGAAACTGAATTACAAAAATTGCATTTCAATTGATAAACATCTGAATTACTAAGTAAAATATTTTTATCTTTATTACTAAGCAATAATTTACCAAACTTGTATTTTGAATAAAAAACAGGTTTTTAATTATTAAATCGGGTTGTGGTCCTGTGGCTAGTATCTCCGACTCACGGACCGAAGGTCCGTGGTTCGAATCCCACTCTACCTCAACTCGATTTCCGTTTTCTAATAGTGAGTTATTTACAACTCGTTGAAAATGGCCCTCAAAAAATTTAATATTTTG
Organism: Micrasema longulum; assembly: GCF_059751315.1. NCBI lineage: Eukaryota > Metazoa > Arthropoda > Insecta > Trichoptera > Brachycentridae > Micrasema > Micrasema longulum. Next base: position 655,517 of record NW_028277972.1, read on the forward strand.
GTAAATCATAAGAACTCAAATATTTATTTTTATTTAAAAAATTAAAAAAATATTAACAAATTTAAACAGGGATAGAGAATACCTTAAATAAAGGAATACGGCAGTCAAGGCATTTACAAGGCTTATGACCTGTCGTTGGCTGGTTTAAGTGGCCACTTTACACACTGTGTAAGATTCACCATTTTGCCTATGTTTGAACATCCATATTTCTTCAATTCTTCCATCTGTTGATTTGAGTGAAGTTAAAGATTTGTTAATCTTAATGACCCCCGAGGGGGTGAAATCCAGTCTTTTGTCTATGAACATTTGGACAAACTCAAATATTGAAATAAATATATATTTTATGAAAATTTGAATATATTTGTGGATATAGTATTAACGTAAATATTTTTTCTCCATTTATAATAATTATTAGTGTTTTTATAATTACTGTTACCTGAATGTATTTTTTTTTAGAAAAACACATATTTTTCGGAAATACCAAATTAAGTGATGAGCAATTAAAACAAATGCTGTACATTAATAACTTTTTTTTTGCACTACAGCAGGTCAGGAAACCTAACTACAGTGGCGAAATACAGCACAGAACACCCAGGCTTGTGAAAAATTATATTTAATTTTTGTGTTCTCACCGGTTATCGAAGACCGCTTAATTCTAAATTAATATGCTTGTTTTAAAATACAAATTATTGGTTTGGCCTGTCAATACCAATTTTATAACATATTAAAAAAATATACAAGTGGTATTACACACAATCAATAAATTGTATGCTTGTTATTGTTCTTATAAAAGTGCAATTTGAATTTATTTATAGTTGTCGGGTAACTGAAAAAAAACATCAAAAAATAAAATAAAGTTTTATCTCTTACTTCCGTGGATAATTTCTAGACTCGCGTAAAACCTCGGATGTTATAACTTATAACATTAATAATAATAACGGCTATTGTTATTACGAAATGTGTTATTATAGTAAACACGGGGTACTTATTAATACATTTTTATGAAATGGTTGTCTTACTTTTACTCCTATTATCTTTTAACTTTCTTTACTATCTTTAAATAAATATTTCACACAATGAAAGTAAGATATTATTTTGATACGCTCGTAAGAATATATATATAAATGACCTGGAAATAATTCTGACGTATTTATAAGTATTGTTCTAAGCTAAAATAAATTGTCAGTTTCACGTAAAAATTCAGCAAATATATTTAAATTTCATCACCATTATTTCCATATTGGCACCAGTACAGCACAGGATACTGCATACATACAGCATTGCAGCACATCTTAATTGAGTAATAACAAATTTAGAATAACTGGTATTTGATTTTATTGCTTTCGCAACATCTTCAAGACTGATATCTATATTATGAAATTGGTAGTTTTATAAAAAAGAGTAAATATAGGGAATTAAAAATTAAATGGTAGTAATTTAATTTAATTCATCCAATCAAAAATAAAATTGAAGATTAACTTTAATATTTTTTAATGTTAATCAATTTTCATAGATTTAAAATGACACAAATACTCGAATAGAATAAGTATAATATAAACACGGAATTGGGAACACTCAGACAGACATCGGGATATTTTCAAACTGCCTTCGTTTTTAAGTAATGCAACTTACCGTACACCTTTGGCCCACTTGTGTCGGGGATATAAAATATACATGGGTACTCCTGCAATAGCATATTTGAATTAAAACGACATTTTCCATTTTATTTTCCCTACTTTTGCATAAAATGTCTTTGAAAATTTTTAACTACTAATAGACAGTCTATAAATAACACTTATTTTGTATAATAAATAAAAACTAAAAAAAGACCAATCAAAAGAAATTCTATCTATATTTCTTAATTAAAGATGTTTGGGGAATTTTATCGACGAATATGTAAATTTTTTTAGATTTTTTAAGTGTATTGAATTACCACAAAAAAAGTTATAACAAAATAATCAAAAAAATATTTATGTAGATATGTGTTTTTTTAAGTTGCCAAATCATCTAGAAAACGCATTTTTAAAATAAATATTGTATTTTAAGAGAAATTAAATAAACATTTAAACTCAATGTTTTTTTTTTAAATACCCGAAACATTATTTCGGAAGGTATTTAAATTTAAAATAACTTTTTTCTAAAATGACTTAAAATTGCTTTCTGAAAAATTTATCTGGTGTGAATAAAAACTTTTAAAGCCATTAAAAAAGTCTAGGAGACTAGAAAATTTTTCTACTTTTTGCAGTAACATGAACATTAAAAATAATGCAATACTAATATAGTATAGACAGTTACTTAAAAACTTTTAAAAGAGGTTTCTCAGTTGGAAAACTCTTTTACAATAATTACGTAAGCTATGTATTTGACATAATAGTGTACATTCTGCGGCGGCCTCCGTGGTGCAGTGGTCAAGACGCTTGATTCACGCACGGAAGGTTCCGGGTTAGATTCCCGGTGAGAACACTAAAAATTAAAATGTGATATTTCTCAAGCCTGGGTGCTCTGTGATGTAATTCACCACTGTAATTAGGCCTCCTGGCCTGTTGTGGTGCAAAAAAAAAACCTGTTCGTGAGTGTACAATTTTGATTCACTTGTTTGCGTCCAAAAAAAATTTCTAAAATAGATTAATTTTAAACCACCTATTTCAGCTGCTTTATTTAATAATGATACATTGTTATCTTCAGCAAATCTTTTAAAACTTTCCGATAGAAGAACCCTATCTGACCAAATATTACTTAATAAAATGATCAATTCATTTATTGACTAATCCAGATTTGCTGGAATTGGTGTGTTTCCGTGTACCTGGTTGACATACCCGACAAGATCTCCTTTTTGCTCTGCAATTTCCAGAACCAACTATTACACGCACTCGCCTATCCCTAGGCTCCACAGATATGGTAATCAGTATGAGGACAAGGCTGATTTATTTGGTTCTTGACTTGAAAGTTATAAAACGAGTCTGATTCCTTTTTTTCTTTCACAATATAATTCCTAAACTTTTATTTATATTTAATAATGTTTTCCTTTTTATATTTATGTATTTATTTTTTAAATATTTTTGGTTACTTATGTGTATTTACCTACTTGTTACTATTGTCATAGTTATGCACTTTTATAATTTTTTGTTTTGTATTTATAAAATGTTTTTTTTTTCATATTTATGTTCAATATATGTTAAAGGCAATTTATGCCGTTTATGTAAAAAAAAAAAAAATATAAAAAAAAAATATTAATTTTGAAAAAGTCAATTATTGATTCTGCAAAAATAAAATAAACGATAAAGTGAACATGACAAACTGTTTAAAAAGAAATTACTTTTGAAAAAGAAACATATGAACTTATTTCTCATTGAAAAGGTTACATCATTGGGTTGATTCGACGGAAGTAGACTCTCATTTCCCCAACGGGTTCAATCACCATACGTGTTACATTTATAACCCTTCAAATCCACTGTTCATAAATGATGGAGGCTGTTTTTTTTATGTTAGCACAATTTAAAAAGTCATAAGATAATAATTTGGACGTTCGTCTTGATGAACGTTTCATTTATCAACAATGAAAGTGAACAATGTTTTGAGTTTGTCCAAATTTAAACCAGCCAATGACAGGTCGTAAGCATTGTGGATGCCTAAACTTCTACAGTCCTTTCTCTGAAATGTTCTTTATTTCTGTTGCAATATGTTAAAATAAAGTTAAGCTGCTTAAATGCTTGTTGATTGACTTGATGTTTATTTTGTGGAACTCCATATTTAAACTTATAATATATGAAATCGAACACTGATTTGAGTCCACTGAACACTTTATTTTATTAGCTTTAAAAATAGTGATAACAAATTGCCCTTACAACAAACACCCTTGTTAAGAAAAAAAGACTTGATTTATTGGGTCCACGTATAGTATTTAGTATTTAGTAAACATGATTAAAATAAAATAGGAATCAATTCATTAGTTACGTAAACCTTGACGACGAAACTTGTTTGCTTTAAAACCTTAAAAAAATAATAAAAAGTTAGTGATTAAAAACAAAGTTGTTTTATTTATTTTATTTTTAAAAATATAAAAACAAAATTTTTTGCGACTATTTGCGTCAATCACATTCATTTGAAAATGCCCTAACAAGGCGAAATAATTGTGACGAAATTTTTGTTTTTATATTTGTAAAAATAAAATAAATTGTTCAGTAGACTCAAATCAGTGTTTGATTTCGTATATTATAAGTTTGCTGAAATGATTTTTTTCTGTTTATGACAAGATGTTCATGAATTTAATATAAAAATAATATTTGAAATATAAATAACCATGTTTTGATTATTATTTTGTTTTGAAACCATAGCTAAAAATTTAATTTGTAAAATACTGTTAAGGTTTTAAGCCTGCTTCGAAAAGTAGCGTGGATGCTTGGACAAAGAGAGGTAATAATTCTTATGCTGATATAGAGTCAACGGTCAATCTTTCTAGTCTACTAAAACGTAGAACTAATATTGACTCCACATATATGTTCGGCATACTTAATGGTATAATCGATGTGCCATCATTACTGAAATAGGTAAAATTCCAGATTCCAACTCGTAGGTTGAGAAACTGTTTATCGATCAGCATAGAAGAAACTATGGTTTTAATTCTTCAATGACCCGTCTTTGTCGTGTTTTTAACTCAAGACAAAATCTGGACTTTTTTGGCGTAAGTTTACAGCGGTTTAAAACGAGCACTAAATAAATAATCCAGATCTTGTCTTGTTGTCCCTTATGTTTGTCAATGCTTTTTTTTATTTTTAAAGCTATTCATATAATGTTATATTATCATATGAATTGTACAAATGGACAATGTCCGTTAATAAATAAATAATAATAAAAAATAACTGTAATAGTAAAGATTTAAGCGTGTAAGCTTAAACCAGGTCGAATCGAATTGTCATTTGTGGTCTCGTTGTAGTGTCGCAAACTCACGAATCAGAGGTCCGAGGTTCGAATTTCGCTCTACAACGCCTTCGTGTACCAGTTCAGGAACAATTAAATATTCTAGATTAAACAACCCTTGAAATCAGTATTTCACATCCATTTGGCCATGAATCTAAAATAAAATGGTAGGCGAACGTGTCAAACACTACACAATGAGGTGGACTTTTTTTCAATCGATTTTCTTATTTAGGATTTTCACCAGAGAGCAGCCACCGAGTCGAATACACTCATCTACGGTCTATTCTACACTATTCATTCTTTTTTAGACGCAAAACTGCATCCTTAGTCCGCCTGGACACATTTTATATTATTTTAGTTACGATTCTCACAGATTGCAATAAATTTCATCATTGTGGATTGTAGGGTTAAGATTACCAACGTTACGCGTTGTAAGTTGAAACAAAGGATGATTACAATATGTGGACAAACATGCGTTGTGAGCCTTAAAACAGAAAACTCACGTTTTTTTTGGCTGATTCTTGACCAAGGTTTTCGTTTTAAACATAGTAATTATAATTTTGGATAGAATTCAATTTCATCTGTGTTTATTGTGAGATTCAGATCGCCAACGTCGCAAAGTTAAGTGCCGAAAATCGGCGTTTATTATAGTAAATAATATATATGTTCAGTTTGCATTGCAAACAGTGAAAAAGGCTACAATTAAGTTAAATTAGATGTAGTACAATAATTATGTATAATTCAATTATAATAAAATTTTAAGCAAACATATTAGATACTGTCTATCCCCACTAGGTATGGTAAAAAAATACATGCTCTGAGGTAGGGAGCATTTTTATATTTTTTATAATACTGCATATTGAGTCAATTAATTTGTAGAGATGATTGTAGTAGTAATGAAGAATGACTGTAAATATGTCAAATTATGCAGATCCATACAGTAAACTCACAACTCACATTTCCTCCGGCCGACATCGAGTCGAAAAGACTCATCCTCGGTTTTCGTTCTATTTTGCACACAGAACTGTATCCTCCGCCTGGACGAAAAATTAAATTATATTATCAATATTATATTATGGGAGCAATTCTTACAGATTTCAGTTAATTCCATCATTGTTGATTGTAGGGTTAAGATTACCAGCGTCACGCGTTGTAAGTTGGAACGAAGAATTTTTGCATTATGTGAACAAACATGCGCTGTGAGCCTTTAGACAGAAAATTCACATTCTGTTAGCCAATTCTAGACCCAAAGTTTACCTTTTATTCTGCAAAAGAGGTTCAAGCCGCTCGTTTTTAACATATTAACATTATTTCGCATCGCGATAGGTTTCATATTTATTAATTTAGAACATTTAAAAAATTATTACGACCTTAAGCATTACGATTTCAATTTATTTATTTTATTTACGTTTACGTACATTACAAAAATATTTTAATGCAAACATAACACGAAAAAAATAATACTTAAATTTAAATGTACAAAGATGGTAAAATAAAAATACCCAGCAATTATAGAAAAAGGATGCTCACCACTCTGAACCTATTTTCACTAATATGAAAAATGTCGATATCCGAAAAAATACGGTTGAGTAAAGACATTGCATTACATTGCCGCGTGTTGTAAGTTGTAACGAAGAATTATTGAAATATGTGGACTAAATATGCGCTGTGATCCTCAAAACAGTAAACTCACATTCATCCGGCCGACTTTAGACCCAAACTGTATCTTTTTATGTTGCAAAAAAGATTCAAGCTGCTCGTTTTAAACATATTAACAATGATTTTACATCGCCATAAGTTTTATCATTGCTGATTGTAGGGTTAAGATCACCAACGTCGCGCGTTGTAAGTTGTAACGAATGTGAAGAATGATTGCAATATGTGGACAAAATATGCGCTGTGAGCCTCCGGGCGGTAATCTCACTTTCATCCAGCCGACTCTGGACCAAACCGACATGTTAATGGCCGATCTAGTTTTTGTTCCACGGAAGGTACTTTCATTTTAACTTCAGACGTTACGAAAAGTCGCCGTTTAATAAATATATCACGTACGTGCGCGGAATGGCGAAGATTGTTTGTCAAGCGAAATGGTTAATGAAAGGACGACGAGAGATAGCGGCGACGCGCGACGCCTACGGCTGCAATTAAAATTACTAATATTTCCTTTTGGAAAAAATCGTTCTCCTGATTAACCGAAATGTTTCAAATGAACACAAAAATGTAAATACAAAAATATTATAAAATTTATATTTGAAGCACTTTGCAGTTATCCATAATAATTAAAATTAAACAATTTACCTTTTAAAGACGTTTTTTTTTTACCTGTTTTAAATTTATAAGATTCATTAGTTGATAAAGAAGCTTGTGTGGTTTCGAAACCAGTCGAAACCAGTGGTGAAAAAATGAGTGGTAAAAATAAAGTAATTATTATTATTAATATTTTTTTAACCAAATATTTTTTTTTGCGTAAATACTCGTATATAATGTTTTACATACATATGCACCAAATTTACTATAAAATTTTCCGAAAATTTTCCGTTTCCGCTTTTTACCGAAAACAACTAAATTTTGGAGCTTTTCTAAAACTTTTACACAAACGCGAAAGAACATATCATAATACTAACAAAAAAAACAACACGCCTAATTTAGAAATTCAAAAAAAAAAAACAGTGAAAAACCATTTTAAAAAACATCAATATTTACAAAAAAAGGCATGGATATAACAAGCTTCATAAATTAGATGCAAGCACTAATAAAAAACGTGTTTTTGTGGTCAACTTTATTGAATGAAAAAACAGTATAAAATTATTGCATCTTGTAAATATATTTCTTGAACCCGAATAATACGCCGTCAAAAATGTAATTATGCGTGCTTTCAAAACCATTACATAATCTCCATATTCTTGTTATCATCATCACCATCATTCCCTTTCCGCAACTAATGGTACATAGGACACTGCATTGGTATACCAATCGCAGCGTATCTTGATCATTTTTATCTGTGCTTGTTCTAACTTGCTCAGAACGAATTCGGTCACACGATGAAAGGAGTATTAACACTTTTTTCTTATTTCTGTTGGTGCGTGCTGCAATGAGGGTTGCTAATCCCTCTTTCCGGATTTTCGGGATTCTTCAGGAAACAGGCTTACATTTTTTTGATGTCCAGACTCCTAGAATGCAGCTAAGATCTCCTGGAATATATTCTTGGGCGATGATTACAATTTGTTGCAAAAAGTTCAAGTTTGGCGAGTGAAACAATGGGGGTAGACTTATTTTTTTTAAAAACATGTGAAGACAGAGATACACGGTTAAAAAAAATAATTGAGAATAAAAACGTTTAAAAAATTTTGGGGCTCTAGAAAATTTTCGCTCTTAAAGTGATCGAAATAAGTTTGAGAACCTGCGTACTAAAGAATAGTAATACTTTTTTTAAATACGCAATTTATTAAAAAAAAATCGTTTTAAGAAAAACGAGTAAGTCAAGATGAAACAAGGTCAATAAAAGTTTTAAGATCGGATGTAATTAATCTATTCTACGCTTTCAAATTATTTTACTTTCCAATCTAGAAATATTAAGTACAAAGCAGATATTGCCTGATATATAGAAAATGTAAATACCAGCGGTTGATAAATTAGATTCAATATCCTCTCGCCAAACAAGTACGAAAATAAAATCAAACTGATTTGGCAAATTAATAAATCAAATTACTTAATATTTTGTGTGGTATTTGCTTTTTTTACCTTTTTTTGATTACTATCTTACTCGTATCAATAAGTTATGTTTAAATGTAAAATGTAATTTTGAAAAAAAAACAACATATATTAGGGATGTAACAATTCCGATACCGTTACCGACATATCGGCCGATATAATCGGCAGGCCGATATATCGGCATCGCCGATATATGCAGCCGATATTAAGAGTTTGAAAAGCTATAATACTTGTCTTATCAACTAAGCCTCAGAGCGTCTGTTTTCAACTGCAGGTCTCATACCAAATGATTTGCGTAACAGATTGTCTGCTAATAATTTGAACAAACTTTGTTTTCTTAATAAAAAATTACCAAAACTTAACTTTAATTACTGAATTTATCTTGTTTATCGGTTTACTTTACCACTTTGTGTAATTGAATAATAATTACTTTTTTAATTAGCGCTTTGATTGCTTGATAATATTCTTGATTATTCCATACAAATAAATGTATGGAATAATCAAGAATATTATCTTAAAATTTTAATTTAACATTTTGGTTTACAACCTTCTCAAGGTTCAGTCTCTAATAAATATAGGTAACTTTTATGCAGAATAGAAACAATTACTCATTATTTATTTGCTTTATTTTTTCAATTTCTACGAAGCCACCGATATCGGTATCACCGATTATTTACTCTAATGATCGGTATCAGTATTGTATCGGCAAAATTATGTATCGTTACATCCCTAATAGATAAACAACTAAATATTATCTAAAGTGTAGTAAAAAAAAAAGTTTAAAGAGAGACAATACATAATATTTCAATAAAACAAAATGAGTCAAAGTTATTGAAAACATGTGTTGGCGGTGTAATGTAAGGGAAGATTTTTTTTTGTACCACAACAGGCCAGGGGGCCAAATTACAGCAGTGAATTACATCACAGAACACCTAGGCTTGAGAAAATTCACATTTTAATTTTGTGTTCTCACTAGGAATCGAACCCGGAAAATTGCGTGCGTAAATCAAGCGTCTTGACCACAACACCAAGAAGGCCGCCATTTTCTTTTCGCCAGATTCTATTCTATAAAATTATTTGTTGTTTTATTGCAATGTACAGGGTCATTCCAAAGGGACTAATAAGCGTGAGATTTTAAATTCGATCTGCTGGTTTATTCAAATTCTATCGCTTTTATTTTTTATTCTATTTATTTCTAAAATTTTTGATCAAATAAGTTAATAGAAGTGTATCAAGAATTTTTGATTTGCCACTTATATTTATAGTTAAATTTCTATCTCTCTCACTTCTATGTAATATTTTTCACAATACTTGGGCTCCAAAATATCTTGCTGAGAATTTTATTTACCTTTCTGATCATAGTCTTTTGCTTCGCTCTTCTCACGAGAGAACACTTTCCATTCCTTGACATAGCCCATCATTTTTCAGCTATCCTCTCCGTCCAAGCAGTTAGACTTTGGAATGAGCTACCTCTTTATATAAAAAAATCCACCTTCTCTAGCCACCTTTAAGCAACGCGTGAAACATTATGATATATCCCCAGAATCCTGAACTCCCAAAGTTTATACTGCTTTTTTTTTCTTCTCAAATATACATTTTCATCCCTTTTTCTTTCCTTGGTTCCTCTTTCTCCCTCCTTCCAAACTCGTTATCTGATTCCACATTCCTCATCATTCAATATGTTTAACATAATGTACTTTATTTTATTTTTATTAATGTTAATATTTGCAAGCCTTGTCTCTCAATTAAACAAATCAAAAAACAACTGTTTATTTTTAATATTTTTTTCGTTTTTATCTTCATTTTAACATAATATGTATGTATCTTTTGATAAAAATTTATAGTATTTTAGTAAAAAAAATTGACCAATCTCTTCTTTTAACTAGTCGGTTTTTTGGTTGGCTGGAAGATATTGCTTTTAGCAACAAGTCCGCCAAAGTACTTGTTCTTTATACTTAGTTTTAAACACTTTTGAGGTATTTTTATGATCATCATTATCATACCATTATCCGGACCGGATGCATCAGCACACCAAATGCATTTTATTTCGATCATCTGTTACCTAAAGAAATCAGTCGTATGCTTCAGGTTCAAGTAAAGGAAACATAAAATATTGCAGTGTGTAACCACCAAACAAACAAATGTTTTTGTCGATTTTGCCAGGGATCTGAGATTATTATCATCAATTAAATTTAATTTTATGCATTTTAAGTAAAAGACCTTTTCCGCAATTTAAGAGTATTTTAATAAATTTTCACATTAAAGGGCCATGAATTCATGTGAAAATAAAAAAAAAAAAAATATTGAGGCTTAACTGTAAATCAACCCGAAAATTTCATGCATTGGAGTCTAATTTGCTAACCACACGATGTCAATAATAAAGGCTAATTTTATTATCTTATATTAATCAAACAACTTTTACATAACACATAAACATAATATGACATACTATATAGGATACAGGTGGGAATTATAAATTTTAAACAAGATCAATAATATTTTGCGCAGGTACGGGAAAATGATGTCATGATTTAACCTATGAGAACACTTGAGCATATAGTGCACACCAATTACGCCATAATTACATGTAATATTATCATTTACCAGTGGCGAACGTATTTTATTTACAGGTAAGCTATACAAAATATCATAAATTTGTACATTCATAGTACATAATATAAATAATACTTATGTACCAAATGTATGTCCCAGCTTTAATATTTTTTAATTTTCTTTATTTGTATTTTATTAAATTGTGCCGGTATGTTTTATACATATTTGTGTTTGCTATTTTTTTAATGGATTTAGTCCGTTAATAAACAAATAAATCAATAAATTACAGTTTTTCTGTGGTTATGTGTGATACAAAAATATCTTTTATCAATTAAATCAACTCAAACGACGACTATTATTAACTTTGTGATACATTATATTATGTAGCTATATTATTAATTACTTTAAAAAATGAAACGTCAACTGACAGATTTGTTCTAGAAATGTATAATGCCAAAAACAACCGCGTCGAGCGCCACATGTCCTGCAATATGACTACATGAAAGTAATGTTGGTCTTATGTCAACTATTTATCATTTCAATATAAAAAAAATTTCAAAATACTGTTTTCAAAATAGAGAATCTTCCAAAAATTTGTGATCTGCAAGCTTTCTCTAGAAGGAAAAAACCGCAACTAGACTTAAGATGTTTAAAATATTGTTGTTAACTTAAAAATAAGAAATAAGCTGGAATAATCTTCAAGTTTCTTTGCTCACTGCTGGTGCTGGGTGCGTTTTATAAATATTTTTATTTTATTTTTGGAGAAAAATACAAACGGTGGCAATGATTTACATGAAATAGTAATTATTCATATGTTTTTTTATAAATAAAGTAACCGTAAAACATCATTATAGAATGTCAAATATAATGGTAAGTTGCGCATAATCGCTTATATAGACGATTCGCCCCTGTCATATACATATTACACTCGACTACGTTGTTCGGAATTTAATTGCCTTAAAATGGCATAGACAGAAAACTCAAGTAACGTATTTATGAAGGAAATGATATGGGATTGCAAATTACTAGAGCGTTTTCTAAGCAAGAATGTAAAATTTGAGTGAAAATTGAAATGTTAATTTGAAAATATGGTTTCTTTAGCATCATAACCAGTAATAAAAAGCGTTTTATTGTGCAATAAAAATGACTTTCATTGCACAAAAATGTGAATACCGTCGTTGATTCAATTAACGCTTTGAAAGGATATAATTGAGAGATAGAGATGTTGTGAATTACAAGCTACAAAAAATACTTTCCAAGTCTCATTAGATATATCAACTCTGTGCGTTGTGGACTCACAGATTAAAGGTCTGAGGTTCAAACTCCACTCTACCACAACTTGATTTCCATTCCCAGCACAAGTTTATCATAACCTAGGTATATGAAACGGTCCAAAAATAAAATATTTATAAAAAAATAATTATTTGAAAAAAATATTTTAATCATCATCATTTTCATTCCCTTTCCTAATGGTGCATAGAGCACTGCATTGATACTTCAATTGTAACTTATCTTGATCATTTTTGTTACATGAAGGTAGGTGATCAGTTTTACGCTTCAGGTACCAGTCAAGGGACTAAGAAATATTTTAGTGTGCAACACCATTTTAAATAAATATTTCATATCAACCATGTCGGAATCGAACCCGAGACCACGTGTATGTTAGGCGAACGCACTGACCATTACACCACGAGGCCAATATTTTTATATTAATATGTTTACATATAAGTACTTTATATATAATATGAGATGATGTAATATTTACTTAAAAGATAATGTAAATGTTGGCTAGATTTTTAACCGTTCATAAACTCTGTAGCTGCAAGACACTATATACTATGCAAAAGAAAAGGACAAGATGAGAGATTAAAAGGCCGTTTACACTTGGACAATACAATGTTTTTTTGTCCCAGAACTCGACCATTGTCAACGTTTAAACAGCAATTTGTAAGACAAGACATTGTCCCGAGATATTGAAACTGAGATAGACGGGCAGGCTAATAATTACCAGCGGTTGCCAGCGGCCACATGGTGACACTAGCGATTTGCTTGTTGTGAACGTGTCGCTCCCAAAAAAAATAACTGCCGAAAATAAGGGCAGATTAAAAAAAATTAAATTTGTTCGTCTTTTAACAATTCTAGCACAATTTAAGAAAAAATTCTTAAAATTTTAACTGAATTTCCTCGTTACAAATGCTGTCGTATTTTCATGTTGGCAACGCTCAGGTGCAAACTGAGGCCGAGTTTTTGTATTGTTCCAACGTTCTGTATTTTATTTAACACGTTATATATATACAAAATTTATATACATATTAGTGCGGGCATATTGCCTTAAGGCAATTTCTTCCTACCTACCCAAACCGTTCAGTTTGAGAAAATTACATCTAAAAAGTTAATTTCAACAATATAAATATTTAGCTGTAAATTATTTTCTCAGTATATTTAGAAAGCCCACATTCAGCGATATCATAATCCATAATTTTTCACGTCATCATATTTTTCACAAAATGTCCACATTTCATTCGTTAATTCATAGATTATTAAATGTACCAATGTCAAAACAAATATGTAAAAAAGAACTTGATTTTATTTATATATTTGCACGTAACAATGACTACAAAGAATTCCTAGTTGATAATTTAATAAGTAAAAAACAAAAAGAAAAAAGAATGTCTCAATCGTGTGCAGGACCTACATCTATTGACAAAAATAATAATATAAAATTTAATCATATCGAAAATATTAGCAATAAAATAATACAAGTGCTACAAAAAATAATCTTTTAGTTTAGTTTTATAATAAAAAATCTTTGGGCCAAACATAAAATTATAGTAATGATCAGGTCAAAAAAATTGAAAAAAGCGGAATATATGAATTAGCATGCACTTGTCCTGGTATATAAAGCACAAAGCGGGAGGGCAAATAAATATAGATTGAAAGAACATTTAGCTTCACATAGATTAAATAAAGATTTATCAAACTATGCATTACATTTAAATGCATTAAAACATAATTTTGACAAATCAAAAAACATAAAAATTTTACATGTAGGACATAAAGGTCAAAAGTAAGATAGATTAGAAATTTTAGGAATAAATAAATAGGATAAAAAATAAAAGCGATAGAATTTTAATTAATCAGCAGATATAATTCAAAAACTTACCCTTATTAGCCCCCTTAGTTGGACCCTGTACATTGTAATAAAAAATAAATGTTTTTCATAAAATATAATTTTCTCTTAAAGTACACCGCCAACACATGTTTCAATAATTTGTCTCACTCTGTTCCATTGAAATATTGCGTATTGTATTTTTTTCAACTTATTTTTAAATGTACCTACACTTTAGATAATATTTAGTTTTATATCAATTATCCTTAGACTGTATAATATTCACCAGTCTGAAGATGGCCATTAGAGGGTGAAGATGCTAATTGATCAAATAAATAAGTGGAAGTGTACCAAGTATTTTGTAATTAATAACTTATCTGTAAATATAAGTTATTACATCATTATCCATTTTTTATAAAAAATAAGATGTGAAATCGTCGTTTTATTGAAAGATTTCATTGAAACTTTTACTCCTAGCAAAAAAATTATATAAAGATGATTAGGTATTATTATTTATGATAAGTCAAATATTATGTTGTTATGTAACTACTTTCAATTCGATCAAATATCAGCTTATTATTTGATAATGACTTGAATACCGTAAGGTTTTTTTCTACTTAGAATTGTATCAAAGCAATACCTTTCTCTCATTGTACATATTTTATAATGTATCATTATTATAAATGTCTTATGTAATATACAAATAGTTGTTATCGATATTATTGTTAACTTTGGGCATCTGTAGAGGTATAAATAACACACTCGTATTATAAAACATGTACATCATATATAATGATGATATTGAGTGTTTTTTTAGCGCGATACAAATCAAAATTATTAAATTAAAGGAGAAAATCATGGGTGAACTATGACTTACGAGATTTACGAGCCAACTCAAATGCTTTTAGGTCATGATGCTTTCCAAAAATATCTTCATAGATATTTAAAAAAAGAGATAATGATTGCTGCCCTTGCGATGGACTCATCTCTCAAGACGTCCTCCATATATTACACGATTGTTCATGTTTGTCACCAAGAAGTTATTCTGCAAAAAAATGTGCGCACAATACGGCCAAATTTTTGGAAACCCAGACAAAGTAATAAAAAATTAAGCCACTGCGGAAAAAATGCATTGATTTTTTGAAGACGTTAGTTATAAAAATGAAAAAAAATAATGAAGGAATGGACCCAGACCCGTGAAAAATAACTATTGTACAAAATATAAATACTAAGAATAAAAGCTTTGTATTCATAAGCAAAGCAATAAATAACGGAAACAAGAGAAAAACATGTATAAAAAATCAGTCTTACACTTCAGTCCAGAAATAATGAAATATTGCAGTGTAGAAACACCTTTAAAACCAATATTCCACATGCACCCTGCAAGAAATTGAACCTACATACTCGATCGTTGGGGGCTTTATTACGGGGGGGGGGGGGAATTACCTCTTTTCGATTTCCTATTTCAGAGTTTTTACCTAAAAGCAGCATAGACTCGAATACACTCACTAAGAGCTTAGGTTATATTTCAGATATAAAATTGTAATCATTATCCGCCAGCATAATGTATAAAAGTATACTATATGTGTGTACATAGATTGCGTCCGTTGTTTCCCAAATTTAAAAATTAGCACTAAAAGTAAAACGGCCAAGGTCGTCATTCGAAAGAAGAATTTCTTCTTTGCGTAATATTGTGTTTGCTTTTATGTTACATAATATTACTTTAATTTATAACTACATTATTGGGAGTGTAATTTTTTGTTGTTGTGTACTTGTATTCTCTTCGTTTGGAAAAAAAATGGACAAAACTTAGGTTAAGACTTAATAGTTTATTATTTTTAAATTATAAAAAAAGGAGAAAAATATAAGTAGGTTACCTGTATTTTTTATTCTTTCTAGTTCTTAGCTAACATAAAAAAGTTTGACTGTCCGTTATTATCCTTAATCCATCATTAATCGTGATTATTAATAAATATTTCACTATCAAACTACAATTTATATTAATAATAAGATTATTAAGGCTCTTGATGATGATAAAGTGGTCATCAAAAAACAACTTACATTATTTGTAGTTGTTAATTTTCGTGTGGAATTTTTCGGTCAGTACAAAAACCGGATTACATCACTTTTCACAAATTGTTGGAAAACATGCACGTTGTAAAAATATAAAATTTTATTGCGTGCAAGTAGAGATAATTCTGCGACTAAACTAAGTGGTAGACTCGTTCGCCTACCAAGCTTTGGGTTCTGGGTACGATTCCCGGCAGGGAAATAAAACATTAAATGTTGATTAAAAATACCGTTTAACCCACATTTCAAGCTAATTTAGCTTAAAACGTGGTTTTAATCTGTGTTTTTTAATAATATTACGGACTGCTATCTGAATTGTAAGAGTAATCATCTTACCTTCATGTGAAAGATGATCGAGATGTGTTGCATTTGATGGACTTATTTAGCACCCTTTACCAAATAAGAGTGTAATGATGATAATGTTTGTAAGAACTAGGACGCACAGGAAAAGAAATGTAAATACTTCATTAAATCTAAAAATCTATAATATGAAATAATCAGATTAATACAGTTTTTTTAAAATTTTATTTGTGCTGACTCATTCTTATAAAATTCTATAATATGAATATGAATGAAATATAAATGTTCATTAATAACGAAAATTATCGTCATCTCACAGAACGATGCAATAGACCCAGAACCCGTACTACTTGTTCAATGGGAAGTCAACATTAATCCTTAATTTTATCTACGCGGCCAGGTCCCCAATTACAATCAAAAGTTAAGGATGTCGTACCTTCACCATGGTGGTATAGTTGAATATAAATTCTCCCGGGTGATTACGAAAATACACTACTGACCCTCTACCTTCAAGTTTTGGGTCGGTACCAAAAGGACGCGCACGCCACGGTACACATATCTACGCACTAACATGACATCATTCATTATGACGTCATATTTGAAGATAAATTCTCACGAGCGGTCACGAAGATACACTACCACCCTTTATCTTCTATTTTTAAGTTTTGAGGCAACATAGGGATGCACCGAGGGCTTAAGTACCCCACCATACACATTACATTAAAAATGACAAAAATTATGTTCCGCCGAGGGATTTTTGCTTTTATTAACGATTTATAAAATGTAACCGTTATAAAATGGCTGCTGCCTTACAACATATAGCGGCATCTAGCCTTTTGAATTTGGTTTCGTAAAAACATTTCCATTTTAATGAATATTTTTTTTTTACTTTTCCTCGAAATTTTTACTTTGTTTCTGAGAGCACGTATCGAGGTGTCAATGGAGCTAGCTTTTTAATATTCCAGTAGACACAGACATATGAAATGTTAACTATGCCGTCTAGGCATTGTTAAACGTAATAAATAAATTGTGTTCATGCGAGCGCTTTTTGCTTTAATTGCGATTTATTAGAATTTTTTATTGTTTTGAAAAGAACATTTTTGATAAAAAACCTAACCTGTGATACTAGAAGCCTATTAGAAGTAGAAAAATGTTTTAATTTTTAATTTAGCATTGAACGCGGAGTAAAATTTAAGCGTTACTTATTCGTTGAATTAAATTATAATATGATCGAATCATGACGTTTGAGATGACGTAATAAAAACGACGTATCGACATGTCGTTAGATCAAAATTTGCCATGCTGAGGAAGTTACAGGTAGTTAAAAAGTTAAATGTACCGTCTTGGTATGTACTGGTGAAGAAAGCGTTTGTAATCGTAATTTAATACCTTATTTTTTCCGCAATTTATTGAACGTATTAAGTCCTTTATGGAACAGAATGTTATGAGTTGTCTTGCTTCGTGTTTTTGGAAGTCTAAAACATTAATCTCCCTCATTAAAGTTACATATTTTAGTAAGTATTTTTTAAAAACATGTCTTATCCGGTTTTCGTTAACAACACGGGGTAGAATTTCTCAAGAGCAAGAACTTTTGATTGATGTGCTTACATTTTTTGATGAATGATTACATTTTTGCAAATAACAAATTAGGACAGGACGAAAACGTTGTTATGTTTTTAATTTTTCCAAGATATCTTTTTTAGTGTATTTTTAATTTAAACGTGAACTGAACACTAAAAAACACTTCAATTATTATAACATTTTACTTAGGTTTTAAAATTCAATTTGATTTTTTTAAAATAAAAGCATGTAAAATATTAACATGTACAAAATAATGTGTTAGAAAAATACTAATAGTAATATAAGATTATATTTTACGTTATCATTGATATCATTTATTTATGTTTTTCCTTTTTGAAAATGTTTTTTTTTTTCATTTTAGCATGTTTTTCATTCATTATTTTTATTCTTTCTTGCTATTAAATTTCTAACAACCAAGAAAATGAAATCCAGCTTATCTTCAAACATTTGAACATACTTAAAAAAACATTGTTGATTAATTTAACTGAAACTAGAAGAACAAAAATTGAAAATTTGTTTTCAGGCGTTGACTAGGAGGTGAAGTAACTGAACCAGATGAATCTCACCTCCATCAATAAAGGTTTCAGCTCTTTTACATGACATAACACAGATGAAAAAGTTCAGGGTATAACTAAATCATTCAACATAGTGTAAAAAAGTGGTAGCCAAACCGTGGCGCATGCGCCAAACGTGGCGAATTGAACGATCACAGGTGGCGCATTGCATTCTTGTGGCTATTATTTTAAAAAAGGCGCCATGACGTAAATAAATTAATCGAATTCCACGATTGAGGTTTTCATTTTCCGCTCATAAACAAAGCAGTACCTATTCCTATCTCTATTTTACAACCTCAAACGCGAACGCAAGAAGATTAAAAAAACCGAGTTGTATGGCGCATCTGACGTTGTATGTGAAAAAAATGGCGCATGGTATACAAAATGCTGGCCACCACTGCCACTGGAGTAAAGTGACCACTAAAACCAGCAAATGTCAGGTCATGAGCTCAGTGAGCATCGACTTCCATATTCTATACTTAAAAATGTTTGCCATCTCTGTCGCAATAAATTTAGAAAACATTATCAATTATGTAGGCTTTATTTAAGAAAAAGACAAATTTAAATTAGATAATATTGTCGGGTTTCTGACACGGGTTGGTGACAACATATTTACGAAACAAGAAATGTTTTCATAAATGGCATCAAGCAATCTTTATTTAAAAAGCAAATTAAAATATCATATTTCGAATTTTATCAATACAAAAAAACATTACTTCTTTATTAATATTTCTTTAAACCATGAACTAATCTTTTTAAATTTCCTTTTAAATCACTTTCTTTTTAGTTTTTTTTCTCTCCCTTTTTTGTCTTCTCTTCCTCATTTTTAAAACGGATATTTTCTTAAATTTACCTTTCTTTTATAAAGGTTTATATTTATATTTGTTACAGATGTAATATTTATTTTTTTATAAATATATACACTGTTGACTATTGAATACTTGTATGCTATTTTTTTTAACTGGTTTTATTGTAATTATGCGAAAGGTTCTTTTTTAAAAAAAAATATTTAGACCTTTGTATTTAGTAGCCTTACGTGTCATGTACAAGGCTAAGGTACTCGGAAAAAACCGTAATTGTTTGTCTTGAAAATGGGATATTCGATCACTAATTTTGGTTTATTACCTTAATGAGTCCAATCACCATTGTTGCAAAGTCCAAGAACAATGGCGCGTGATAACTACTTTTAACGACAGTGTAAATATCTGTTAAGGATATTCCATCTTTTCTGCAGTCTGTTTCAAGATTATGGCTTTGTAAACTGTAAATGCTAAAGATTCATGGAACTGTAAATAAAAAAATAAAAAAACATTCAACTTGCTGCTTTATTTAAAAAGTTTATTTGAGATGAGTTTTTAACTTTAAGAGTGCTATATTTTGCAACTTGTAAAATAAAGTTACCAACTTTTGCCAGAAATCCGACTATATTATGTTTTTTTTTATTAAAATAGATGTAATATTGAAATAAATAACATTTAAAATTTACTAAACAATTTTAAAGTTTTCAATAAAAGTAGTATACTTGTTCAAAAAAATTAAAGACTTAAATGATACTTAATATCATATTTTGCGAACAATAAGACGCATCGGACCATAATACGCATCCTTAAATGTATCAATCAATTTTTAGAAAAAAATGTTAAGACGCACCTCAATTGCAAGAAAGTGCGTCTGATGGTCCGAAAAATGCGGTATATAAATCCACATATTTGGAACCAAGAGTTACCGATTTTATTATTTATGTGAAATTTTCGTTGAGTCTCGAAGACGTGATTTAATTATCACTCTACTTTTATTTTTCAAAAATAAAAAAACAATGTACCGAGAATCTTCAATAACAAACTTGAAAACAAACTTAATTAATTAAATTTTCAACACTTAAAAATTTACACCACAAAATTACTTGCTTTGTAAAGGAAAAATCACAGATTTTAAAATAAGAAGAATGAAAATATTTCTAAAAACTTAAAACAGGTTGTAATTTTAACTATTAAAACGATTTTATTTTATGTACCCAATATAGGTATAGCGATCGCCTATAAATTATAACATATATTTGTTGACTTTGTTAACATATTCATATTATAGATTTTTTATTGAATAAAGATTTTTCATATATTTTATTTTAAAAATAATAATATTAACAATATTTTGAGTTTGTCCAAATTTTTGTAGACAAGGACTGGATTCATTTCCCTGGGAAGCTGTTTTTATTAACTTATTACAACAGAGAAGAAGAACATTTAAGAGAAGGTAATATAGAAGGTTTCAGCTCTTTAACTTCACAAACATCAACAGCTGAACGAATTGAAGGAATATAGACGTTCAAATATGGGCAGAATGGTGAATGTTATACAGTGTGTAATGTGGCCACTTAAACCAGCCATTGACAGGTCATAAGCCCTGTAGATGCCTGGACTTTTACATTACCTTATCTTAAATGTTCTTCATGTCTGTTGTAATATGTTAATAATAATATTAGTTAAAAATAATACATGTATATGATACGAGTTACATATATATATTGTGAGTTTATCAAAATCTAAATACAGTATATAACAAATGACATAGATAATATTTTAGTAAATCACAGAGTTTAATCGCAACACAGGACATACACGCTTGAGGTCAATTGAAACATTATTTTCATGTACCACATATTATGTCTTCAGTTCTTGCATTTGTTGATTTTTTGTGAAGTAAAATTAGTAAAACTATTTTTGATGCTGGTGAGATTCATTCAAATCATTAAATTTCTAAATTCAATTAAATCCTTTAATTTATTCCCAAAACTGTCAACAGTTTTGCATATTTACTTTCATTTTTTTAAATTTAATAGGATAACATATCACAACAGAGATGAAGAACATTTAAGAGAAGGTAATATAAAAGTCCAGGCATCTAGAGGGCTTATGACCTATCAATGGCTGGTTTAAGTGGCCACTTTACACACTGTGTAACATTCACCATTCTGCCTATATTTGAACATCTATATTCATTCAATTCTTTCATCTGTTGATGTTTGTGAAATTAAAGAGCTGAAACCTTTATTTATGCGGGTGAGATTCATCTAATTGAATTATTTCACCACATACTAGGCAACGCCTGAAAATATTATTTTTTCAATTTCTATACTTCTTCATGGACCAGGTAATTTATCAACAATATTTTGAGTTTGTCCAAACCCTTGTAGATAAGGACTGGATTCAACTCCCTGGGGAGCTGTTTATATTAACATATCACAACAGAGATGAAGAACATTTAAGAAAAGGTAATATAGAAGTCTCTGTTGTGATGTGTTAATATAAACAGCTCCCCAGGGAGTTGAATCCAGTCCTTGTCTACAAGGGCTTGGACAAACTCAAAATATTGGCAATAAGAAAAGATTTAATATTCCTCTACAATCAAACCACCAAAATAACAAAACATGGAAACGTTGAAAGCTTTCATTGTACCCCTCGCTGCAGTATTGTCTATTTGTGTTCAATCAAATACACATGGTCAGTACAATCACTTTATTCTAGTTTTCCAGCATGACAGTGAAGGAATACAGTGTTAGTTCCAAATTGAGACCGCGTCCATACGCATACGTCCCGAATCCCGGTTTAATACAATTCAGGAGCCTTATGCTTAATTCATTTGTCTTTAGAATCGTATGCGACTTTCGTAATTTGACGAGTGACAGCATTCTTGAACCACCCACACGAATGCAGTCGATTAAGAACCAGTCGATTTTAACTCGAGAGCCCCAAAGTACTCGACATTGACAATCGAATGCGACATCGTAACTCCAGCTGTAAAACTTCCTTCTTGTTGAATGCTCGGTATTCATGTTTGAATGACGAGTAGGTATTTTTGTTGTATTTAACTTAAAATTTACAGCACTGATGATGATGACGTATCAACAAATGTGCAACAAATATAACTGTTCTTATTTTTTATCCATTATCAAATGAAATTTCACTAGAAACATGATTTCAAAAAATTTTTTTTCCTCGTCAATGTCAAAATACGTATTTGAGATATATTTTTAAAATTAATTAAATGCATATGCAATATTTCTAATAACATGTAGATGTGTGTTTTGTCAAGTTCAAATAATAATTGAACGAAGTTATACAGAAAGCAGCCAGCCATAGAAAAGTGAAACTGAGATAATAGCCAATTTGTGAAAAGAGTGAATTATAAAATCTAAACAATAGTTGTAATGTTTTTGACTTTAACAAACGATAAACAATGAATAAATAAGTTTTTTTTAAATATTACAAACAAAAATTTTATTATGTATTTGACCAGTTTTAAAGATTTTTAAAGTACCATAAGATTTTTCTAGTTTTGTATGTGTTTTTTGCAAATTGAGAAATATAGTTTTTGTGATCGACACCTTTTTCCAAATGTGATTAATACAGTTTTTTGTATGAAAGCGGTCTGGCTGTTTTAGCAAAACATAGAATCGACCTTACTGCACCCGATAAAATAAATATCTCATTTTTCTACAATTATGGACTGGCTGATTTCTGCATGACTACGTTTAATTATCAATGTTGCAGTGTCTCAGTAAAAAAAATTCTTTTATTTTTTTCATTATACTCCATACACAAAATATTCAACGGAAGAAGTCTGACAAGAAACAACAAAAGTTTATGTGTGGCAGGAGTGCTCCACTTAGGAGCGGATGTGGAAAAGAAGAAGAAGTGTGGCAGGAAACCAGGAGAGCCATCGATAAATACGGATTTGTAAGTATTGCCACTTTCTCATTTGTCTTTGTAATTAAATTGTCGAAGGGTTTTCAAGAATAGCATTATGACAAAGCAATCGAGAAGCCCAATCGACTATTGTCAAGTGGGTGACAAAATGTCACATATTTCCAACATAAGGCTCCAGGATTTGTTTACAAGGGGGTGGAGACAAACGATGTATTTCGCGATACGGCACTTTTAATGGAAAAAATTTATGTGCAGGCGTAGAAACTTGTAGCAAATTAAAAGTAATGCTATTTGAACTTTTAATAAATGCAGCTAGAATTCGTCTGTTAAAAGTTTTAAAGTGTCTGTCGGTTGCCGAGTTACGTTTAACAGCTTTCGGGTTTAAATTGAACGAGGCTTATCAAGTTGAACATCAGATTAAAAACAAGACCAGCCAGATATAAGCCTGCCTTACAGTGATTTATATATATATCAAAGTTTCTAATCTAAAAAGAAGGGTAAAATACCTGTGATTGAGCAAGGTAGCGTAATATATTAGGTGGTTAGATAAGCATTTCTCCCATTTTTACAAAATGAAGAGAAAAATATGACAACAAAAAAAAAATACCATAAATTAGTCGATAATAATTTCTCATTTAATACTTTAAAATAAATAATTTCATAATTTACAGCATTTTCACCCTACACTGCGCAAATACCGCGAGCAGGTTAGCAATTTTTTTCCCTCGATTGCACGCGAACAAAAGGAGGTGTCAAAAATGCGGACTTTCGTCTCTTGACATTCCATTTTGTAATCAATCAAAATAACGTGTGTAACGTGAAAGTAAAAACACTTTATTTCGTAGTGCAGAAAGCATGGAATTATAATAGTCCAGAAACCGCGTGCGCATATTGAACTGAAGCTGACAAAACTACTCGTAAATGAGTAGTTTTACGTTTTGGGCTTTAGTTACTCTGTATATGTCGCTGAGTGCGCAACCGCCGATTTTAATTCAACTACGTCATGTGTCGTTTTTAAGTATAAAAAAACTACTGGGATTAAAAAGAAATAAGGTGGGATCACATTTCACGTGTAAGTAGCGAATTCGCAAATAAAATTATTTTCAAATTCGATTATTTTACCGTCTGTCAGATTGTTGAATAAAACAAGGCGGACATTGAGTTAGTAATGCCAGGCTAGTCGAATTTTTTCCAGCTTTCTATTTATAAGCCTTGGTATAATATTAAACGGTATTCATTTTAGTAAAATATTTATTGTGGTAAAACATGACATAACACAGCACAAAATTATCTTGAAGATATGATTATATATTGTTCGCTGTTTGGTCAAAATTACGCGGTCACTTTATGCATGCAAGGGGGGAGGGGGATTTTAAGATACAATGAGATGTATACAAACCTGGTTCTCCGCGCTTTCTGGTATATTATAATTCTATGGGAGAAAGTTTTCTTTCGAACGACATATTCGTATGACTTTTTTTACTGGGTGCTTAATTTTTATTTGAAAAAAAAAGCAACACAAATTATGCTAAAATCTTATATATATCAAATTTATTAATCTAAAAAGAAGAGGATAATACTTGTGATCGAGTGAGGTAGTGTGATGCATGTATGAAACAATATAATAATTCGGAAATCTGCGCTATTTATACAAACTTTAAAAATTACCTGTTTATTTTATGAAATAAACTGAAGAGCCAAGTTCTTAAAACTATTGTCGAAAATGTACTTTTTTTACATATGTCTGTTGCAAAACACTAAGTAAGAGTAAGCGTATAAAAAAAGACCAAATAATATGCTGTGAATGTTTTTTTTTAGCAAAATTCGTGTGTTTTAATGTTATTTATATCTTTTTTTTTTAATGCGTTAATATGTATTTTTTTCAATTCGTTTTACTATGAGCATTGGTTTTAATTGTTTTGATGCTCAAAATACGTGTGGTAATTTTTTTTTGCCTAAACATAGAAAAATCAAAGCTATTTGGGACCTGAAATAAAAAAAATCACCATCTGAACAGTGTAAAAACAGTGGAATAAACAAATTTAATCTATTATTTGTATTCTGTGTAATTCTGTTATTTATTTTTTATTCATACTTTTTTCCATTATTTACTATGATTAATAATAAAAATAATATGACCTCACTTACCCGTGCCGAGGACACTTAACTATATATATATATATTTTTTAAATGTTTATATTTGAGAATAAACAAAGAAGAGTTAATAATCAGAGATAATTAACAAAATGTACGGACAGTTTTAAACACTTCGTATTTATGTTAATAATTAATTGATAAGTGGCTGTATTATTTATATTACAAAACGCACAATGAAATATAAAAAAAAACATAACATAAGCTATAGATTTGTGGAGCGGTTGATTCAATATTGGTTTGGGCGAATGAGACAATACATTTTACTTCTACCTAGCTCCACTATCCATTTTTTATAGCCTTTTTGAACATTTTGCTAGTAGTGACGAATATCTACAAATATTATGTTATTTTAAGTATGTTTATATATTTGTTGAACTATTTATAAAATAAACGATGTGAATGAAATTAAAAGAAACGTTTTTGTGCTTTATGAATTATTGGAGAAAATAACACTTTATTACAAAATTAGTTTATATACCTAGTATTATTTCGGAAAGTATTCTAGTTTTTAGTTCATGACATATGAACGGCATAATAGGACGACCTCTGTGGTGTGATGGCTAAGAAACTTGTCTCACGCACGACAGGTTCTGGGTGCGATTCCCGGCGAGAACACAAAAAATGTCCTATGTTTTATTTTTCGCCTGAGTGTTGCAGAAAATGAAACTGAATAAAAACAAATACATTTATAAAAATATGCGAGTACGTAAGAACCGCAAACAAGAACTTTTTGGCCATTTATAGGGCTTTTGACCAGTCATTAGATAATAATAATTATCAAAATAATAATAATCATAGTTTATTAACAAATATAACAATTACTTTATCTACTACATACGCACTTAGGTAATAGATTTCTCTGGATCATGTCTAGTCTGCCTAACTAGGTACAACTTGTTTTAAGGCAGACATTTTTATGCAAAAAATAATCAATAACTTTACTACCTACTTGTTTATTTACTTTACAGTTATACACTATTAATTCATTATTTAGAAATGTACTTTTAGTAAATTTTTCGATTTTTTTCGACCTAAACCCAGTAACCATTTTTTTACAAATTTACTAAATTGAATCCGGGTCATGGTTTTGTATTCTTTGGGTAACATATTTAATATTTTGGGGCCCAGAAACCTGAAATTTCTTTGCCCGAATTCAGAGTTTGTGATAGACCCCAAGACCCATCCTCTAGTTTGACTTCTGGTAGTGTGAGAGTGTTCCTTTTGGGGTTTGATAGAATAATTTACTTGATGATAGTTTAAATGATAAATGTGTGCACTGAATTTTAACTTTTACATTTATTCAATTCTTCCATCTGCAAGAATGCATAGTTAAAATATTTATTTTGGCACAGGTTTTCCGACTCTCACTTTTTTATAATAAAACATAATGTATACTTACACATAAGTTGGAAATTTAAGAATTTAGACATTTCTTACCACATTTTTAGACGCCAAATTTCTAGCCATGATGTGCTTTTTTTAAGTTTTAATATTTGTCATTATCAACATTAATTATTAAGTACACAATGGTGCATATGGCATTGTATTTGTTAACCAAATAGAGCGTAATTCCAATGCCAGTGTCAGTCAGGGAACAGTGAGATACTGTAGTTTGAACAACCTTTATAATCAATATTTCACTTCCTCCCAACCAAAAACCGATACCGGGATCACAATAATGGTAAGCGAATGTGTCAAATACAACACAACGAGGCATATTTATCTCCAGTCGATTTCCCTATTCAGGATTTTTATCTGAGAGCAGCTATCGAGTCGAAAACACTCGGCCGTTCCAGTTCTAATTCGCACACATAACTGTATTCTTTATCCGCTTGGGCATAGAAATACGTTTGTAGGTAGGTATAAAAGATTGAAAATACTTTTTTCCATACTGAAACAATAAAATTGACGTAAAAAAACATGAAAAAACTAAATTTCGTTAAAAAACAGTTTGTTTCAGCAACAACCACAAAATGCAATCGTAAGGATTTAGTTCACCCAAGAAGGCTTAATATCCTTTTTATCAGTGGAAGGTTGTTGTAGATGTCATCTGTAGGTCAAAATAAAGGGCATTCAATAATTTTTGTACAAGTTTAATGCGTCTTTACCGCAAATTATTACATGGGTTTGGGTTGTATAATTAATTTTCCGCTACATTAGAAAATCCAAATGTAAACGTGATGGAATATTGAATAAATTAAATTTTAGATTTGCATGAATTAAACAAGAGAAAGATTATAACAGTGCAATTTTGCCTTTTGGAAGGAGTAATGTTTTTTTAGAAGAATGAGACGCTGAGCTTCTATTTAAGAGTCTTGCCAGCAGATAGGAAAAACATATTTTACGGAGACATGTTATACGGATAGACATTATACGGAGATCTGAAGAGGCCTCCAGTTTAGTTCTGAACTTTTAAATGTAGGCGTAAGCTAGAAAGCCAGCCTTCAAAACGACCACAGGAAATTCATCTCTATGTCCAATCCGAAAGTCATTCAAGTTTTAAACAGCCGATTTGAATTTTTGTTTTATAGAGGATGAATTCTTAATATCGATCAAATTCTTCGACACAGTAAATATTGATATTTTGGTCTGATTTGCAAATGGATTCTGTAGGAGCGGGTGGCATTTTTAAAGGTGAAGCGAATAACCAATAAAAGCGCAGGCGCGGCGCGGTGTCGCGGAAACTCAAAATGAATTTTAAAAGGAATTACTGTAAAAAGATAAAATTATTATATATTTAATTACAGTATTTTTATAATTAAATGGATTTAAATGTAAATATAACGTATGTATTGTATAAGTAGGTACATCCACATAATATGTAAATTTATATATTTTATATACCTGTGTACATTAATTAATATTGTATTTTTAATTTTCCTTAGTGTTATATTTTTTTGATTTTTATTAGCTTATTTATTTATTATTTTCATTTGTTATGAATTACTGTTTCTATTTTCATATTGTTTTGTACGCTTGCCAAACACAAAAGCCTGACTCTTTTTTGGCAAGATATAACCTAAATTGTTGTTTATTTTACTTCCAAGTTTATTATGCTAAATAAAGAATACTAAATAAAAAAATTAAGAGACGGATTGTGGTTCAATGGTTATTTTGCGGACTACGGATCAGAAAGCTTAAGGTTTGAATCTCGCTCTACCATAACTTGTGTTCCATTTAACTCGGTTATTTACGAAGTGAAAATGGCTTCAAAATCGAAATAAATGCGTAAATTATAACAATGCAAAAGTTTTGATACATTTTAACGACCGTCCAGATGCGCAATAATTTTTGTGGTGCATATCATCCGTACCTTTTTTTCAAAGTTTTGATCGCATTCAGTGTCCATTAACCGGGTTAATTTAATATATTAATAAAATTGGTGGCGAGCTTCCAGTGCCACAAAACTAGAAACAAATCAGAAACAAGGAAATTTAAAAAAGAATCAACTTCAGCTCCAGTAAAGAACAAACAACGAACAAACTCGCCAACCCGTCAAACTTTAGATCGTTTAGCGAGAAGAATTTTAAAGTAGGCCTTCGTTCCGGAGTGGACGGCAACAGGCTGAAGAAGAAGAAAAATATTATTGTAGTTAATTCCAAATACGGTCAAACTTTAAAATTATCCGGATAAATGAATGCCAGATGTTAGTTAGATGTGCAGAAATCAGGATGATTGTTAAAAATATTAAATTAAGGCAATGTTTTGAAAGAAATCTAAAAATTTACTCTTAGTTCACTACTTTATTACTTTTGAAATATTACAGCGATATCATCCTTCTTAGGAGAATCGAAATTGGAATCACGTTAAAAACTAATTTAAACATGTCCATCAAAATTGATTCCTTTGACGAACAAACTAGTTTACATATTTTATTTGTTATTTCAACATTTTCAATTGATTTATTCTTTAAATAACATACATTCGTATAAAAAAGAGTAATAGTAAAAATAATTCGACCAATTAAGTTATTATTAATGACTTACATATATCTACTGATACAAAACCAAAATACAATAAAAAAACAAACAAGTTATCGGCTAAAAGAAAAAGCAGATATATATTTTTTAATGGAATATACATGATCTCACCACTTGCCTATTGGTAGATGAACGATGGAAATGGTCTGGTACCATGTATTGGGGTTCTGGCACTTTCATTGTTTGGAACTTCTCTTACGGCAGTCAAGATCAGATCAGATGATATGGCCAGGAAGAAAAATCACTTGACAAATACAAGACACAGTGGATTGAATGAGTTATTAACCACAAAAATAACTTGTTCGCGATCGCGGTGAGAATATCAAAAGCACATGCACCCACAATGAAGGGCTCAGTTGTTATTATGGGGCCGGATCAATATTGGTACCGACGGCAGGCATCGCAACATCTTAACCAGGGCCCAGTAGGTAGCAAATAAATATGAACGTCTTTAACTAGTAAATGTGCCATACACACATATAGTAAATGTGATGTGACCTGTATAAATCTCTTATATGTATGCAAACTATAACTAAAGATGTTTATTTTTCCGCAATACTCATTACAGTATCTTTTTTTTTTTTTGATAATGATTAAGATTTTTGGTAATCGGTATGACTAGAGTTCGGATAAACGTAGTTCTACTGTACCCCAAAAACAATAAGCAAAAATTTAATGTGACATAAAGAAAGAGAGAATTTAATAAAATGTTCGTTTTATTGCACGGTAAATTTAAGTCTCCAAGCGTAGTAAACCTCCTTTTTATTATTTCCGTTAATGAATTATCTGTCAGTTGCCCCTAAACCGTCCCAAGTACGCAAACTGACAACAGGTCTCGGGGCTATTAAAATTTAATAAAGTAAAGAAAATTGAAAAACTTTTACAAACAATTGTCGGAACATGTCGTAAATGGTATAAACTACTGTAATTTCATTCCGAGGGGTAGGTCCTTTTTTTATCCCTCATTTTAACTTCTCGCTTTGTTTGATTTAAATTTGTTTGGATGTCAAAACAGTCACCAAAATGAGATAAGACATATTCCAAAAGTAAAAATAACATAAATTCTCCCATCTTAGTGAGAAAGAGAAAAAAGTTCCAAACACATTTTAAGCAAGTGAGTTCGGTAAAAAGAAAAAGCGTTTTTTTGTTATTTTCTTTAATTATCAACATTTTTTTTTTCATTTTCGAAAAAAAAAATATAAAAATAAAAGACGAGTAATACTTTAATGCACAAATTTGGAATATCCAGTGACCGGTTTCATCGCTTTCACGACATCTTCGATACTGGTATCTTTATTAAGTTCAGTGTATTTATACAAAACAGAGGTAGCGCGGCATAGCGGTAAAAGCGATGAAACCGGTCACTGGATATTCCAAATTTGTGGATTAAAGTATCACTCGTCTTTTATTTCTGTAATAAATTACAATGAACTTCCATCCAGAATTTTCACTTACAAACTTAAAATAATTGAAAAACCAAATTTTATTATTAATTTTTGTATAATAGGTATATCAACCAAAATAGTAAAAATTAAACATTACAGGTAGTAAAACATATTAAAATTATATTTTTTTAAATGATCAAACAAACAATCACGCTGTTTCCCCATTAGGGTAGGCAGATAAATAAGAATGCCGTACCATTAAGCCTTTACATACAAATCTCGCTTCCTCTATATTCATACACCTTCTCATGCACGCGCGCCGATCAACATTAGCATCCTTAATCTTTTTAGCCTTTTTTTCGCTGTCTTTTCACTCTACACGTCCAAACCATCGCACAACTTCTTTCTTAATTTTGTCTATAATGCATATCTCAGACTTACATAATGTACGGATGTCGAAATTTGTGCACCTATCGGGCGTAGTTTAGCCACACATTCACCTGATAGATCTCATCACGACAGCATTTATCCTTGTTTTTCTAATTCCATACATTGTTACCATCGGTCGCGTGCGTCAAGTTTTTAACTAGGGTAGGCAGTAGAAAAAAAAAGTACCTTTTATACACTGGCGGCTCCTAACCGAAAATATTGGCAGTGCATTTTTTTACATTTTTTCAACATATATATTAAGTTTTATAATAATATGAAAGGTCTGACACGATAAACGATCAATAGTATGATAGCCCGCGCATCGGAACCAGGAACGCTAAATGCGCCCAACATAATACGCACGTTGTAGGTAACTAAATTAGTACTAATATCATGCTATTACACATGTTCAAAGTGACATTACAAACGAATTTCAATATTCAAAACAGGGCATGCGTTGGCAATGCCCGGAATATGTATATTATCTTCTCCCTCTAATTCATCGGAATGAAGCGTTGTCTGTCTTGCTCAAATGACGATTTTGGGAGATATGGTATATTTCATATAAATTCAGGGTAAAGGATTGTGCAAAACAGAATATGCACTGGGACGATTGAGCGTGCGTAGACAAGATGAGAAAATCGTCCGCTAGAGTCGATTTCGCCAGATCTTTTGGCGCTAGTATTGAAAATTGTGATGTTTACGAGTATAATATTGCAACGAATCCCGGTTTCTTTGTACCTAAAACATCCTTATTTATTTACACAAATTTTTACTTGGCAGTGCACTGCACTTATGCACATACTAAGTAACCGCCTCTGGTTTTATATAATATAAGTAATAAATTTTACTAAACAGTTACCTTCACTCGTCACATTAGTTTGAATAGTTTGAAAAATAAAAAAATAAACATAAATAAGAAAACATACCGATAATAATAAAAATTTAAGAATGAATATAATAAGAAAATGTGCAATTAAAATAAAAGATTAAAACAAAAGTGTAAAAACCAATAAAAATAAGAAAATTAAAACAAACAAAACCTTAACATAAAAAATAAAAATAGTCAAAAAAAAAGAACAAGGAGATATTTGACAATTACTATTATTTTATTATTTTTTTTGCACAACAGGCCAGGAGGCCCAGTTATAGTGAATTACATCACAGAACACCAAGGCTTGAGAAAAATCACATTGAATTTTTGTATCGAACCCGAAACCTTCAGTGTGTGAATCAAGCGTCTTGATCACTACACCACGGATGCCGCCAAAAAAACAAAAAAAAA
This sequence comes from Micrasema longulum, assembly GCF_059751315.1. Lineage (NCBI taxonomy): Eukaryota > Metazoa > Arthropoda > Insecta > Trichoptera > Brachycentridae > Micrasema > Micrasema longulum. Next base: position 688,254 of record NW_028277972.1, read on the forward strand.
ATTTAGTCAAATAAATAACTTATGGGACATAAATATGTCTACGCCTTATCCACCTGGTCACCATTTGCTTATAAATATTGACACTGACATTTAGTATAAACGCGGAGTAAAGTTTAAGCATCATTTATTAGTTGAATTTGATCATATGACGTAATGAAAACGCATATCGACATGTCGGTAAATCAAAATTCACCATACCGAGGAAGGTATAAATAGTAAAAGAGTCAAATCTACCGTCTCGGTATGTACCAAATTGCGGCCCTGGACACAAATATTTTAGATAATCGAAATAAATCAGGGATAATCAAGGTGTTCTTGATTAAAAAATGTTTTTACTCCTTGACATTACCAAATTCATTATAAAAAATGAGAATTCAAATAATTCTTACCAATAATTAATAGTAAAAAACACCACATGATTTTACTCGTTTATTTAGTTCATGGACTCAAACATTGACAAAGGGGGTAATAAATTAATAGAAAAAAATATGCCTAGTTAAAAATTCACTAGAATCATTACAAATTATTGTGACGGCCAAGGCATTTTAACGATGTAAAATGATAAAATTAACGATCATGCAAATAATTGTTAACTAGTTAGCATATGTTAAAGGAATTAAATGTAGGTAAATAAAAAAAAAAATGTTGTCGTCGGCGTTGTGGTGTAGTGGTCAACGCGTTTTAATGCCGAGCAAGAGGTTTCGAGTTCGATTCCCGACATGGTTGATACGAAATATTTATTTTAAACTGTGTTTTAACACTAAAATATTTCATAGCCCCTGGCACCTTTAGCGTAAAACTGATCATATTTCCTTCATGTAACAAAAATGATCAAGATACTCTGCGATTGGTGTACCAATGCAGCGCCCTATGCATTATTAGTCGTGGAAAGGGAATACACAAGAAAAAGAAGAAGGAGTTTTGATATAAAGTTATTTAGGATTTTTTTTGTAATACTTTTATAAGTTTAAGTATTTGTTACGTAGAAAAATACCAGTAAATTAAGTATCATTTTATTGTAATACTCGTCCAGTATACTTGTGATAATATAATAATATGAATAGCACAACTCCAAAAATAATGATTTTGAGTTTATTTTACAGAAACGTTCTTGAATATAATTCCATTGGTCACAATTAACGGCATAATTAAAAAAAAATATTTAAAGAGAAAAGACTATAAAAAACCCCGGTAAAAACGAAGTTTGGGGAGAAATATTTTGACAAAATTTGAAATACCATGTAAGTACAAAAATGTAAATTAAAACAAAATTATGATATTTCCGTGGTTAAAAAGATCGCGTGACTTCGAAATTATTCAATATCAAAAAATAAATCGGACATAATATGCATTATAACTACTAAAAAATATGACAGAGGGCAGATCGCATTCCAGCGCATTTTTTTTGACAGATAAGCCGTCACAGCCGCCACACGCTTTCTTAGTTTATATCTTTAGACACCGCGCACTGTTAACACGGCCGACTTATTACATTCACCGTATCACAGCATATTACGGCCGCACAATAACGGCACCACTTTTCTAGGAAACAATAGATTAACTTTATAACATTTCTATTTTCGGGATTTTAATGGAACGATCTTCATGGCGGCAGTTCAGAACTGAACTCAAGACATGTATTGTCTATTTCCTACTAACGAGTAGGACTGGGAGGCGCGTATCGGTCAGGGGTCGGGTTGGGCTGCTCCTTCGCTGCCGTGATGTGTTATTAAATACGCCGTCAGGATTGGGTTTTCATATTGCGTGGAGTTAATAACGGCGATTGATAGGTTGGTTGATAGATTAATAGGTCATGACTAGGATGATGCCACGTTTTTAATATGTTAATGCCAGGTTTTCGTCTTGAATAGGGTGGTGCTAGAAATATACAAAATTTATGAATGATATTTTTTTCAAGGGGTTAATAGGTTTGAATTTTGGCTGGTGGAGGGATGGTGATAGTCCTAATTCTCCAAATGGGGCTTAAATCTTTCAGTTTACTTATAAACTAATGAATTAACATACCCTATCGCAGGCAGAATTAAGAAAACTAGATTGAAGTTGACTAATAAATTGATTACATGTACTTAGGTTGCTCTGACAGTAATATGAGCATTGAAGCAGTAAATAAAAATTCTTAAAAAATAACAAATTACAACAGTGGTGGAGAATACCTCAAAGAAAGGAATATGGAAGTCTAGTCTTTTGTCTACAAACATTTGGAAAAACTCAAATATTGTAATAAAACCAACTGGTCCATGAAGAAATTTCAAAATTGGAAGATTGTTTTCAGGCGTTGCCTAGTAGGTAAAACAATTCATTCAGATGAATTTCTTCATAACAATAAAGATTTCATGAAATCAACAAATGGAAAAATTAAAGAAATATTGATGTTAAAACATAGACAAAATGGTAAATGATACACAGTGTGAGAAATGGCCACATAAACCAGCTAACGACAGGCCATAAGCCCTGTAAATGCCAAGACTTTCATATTACCAATAACATTTTTATAAACTTATGTCTGGAAGCATGTGTCCAAATATTCTGAAAGAGATCAGTTTGTATGTTCCCAATAACTATACTCGAGCGAGATACCATTCACTGTTTTCCGCACCTAGAGTACGAGTGAGTAATAAAATACCCACGAATAAAGCAATTCGCTTCTGAATACGGCATGTGCATATATATTGTGTATGTTTGTGTGTATATATATGTATATGTATGTATATGTGTGTATATATGTATGTATGTGTTAATGTATGTATGTAGTATGTATGCTTTATATTCATATATTTAATTGTATTTTTACATTTAATGTAAACTGTAATTTTTTTTTCTTTTCTTCTCTTTTTGGCTATAACTATTTTTCTATTTCTTCAATATTGTTTTTATTTATAGGAAACATTTTCGAAAACCATATTTGCCGCAACAAATCGGTTTCTTAGAACAGGCATTTGCCCATATAGGAACCGATTGCAATATTAGGCATACTAATATTTGTGGCTTGCCGACCCTTCATATACTGAGCCTACCCTAGTACATGCAGAATTTGCCAGAGTGATTTTAGTGCCATTTTTGTAACAATGTATGTATAAACTAATAAAATAAAAAATATAAAATAAATGAAAATATTTTTCTTATTAATCGTCAGTTTAGCAGCAATCTGCTTTCTATTCATTAACTTGTCATTCATGATGTTATTCTATCTAATATTTACGGTGTACATTATTTATAATAATAGTTAAGACCGTTAATATTAGGTACAATCTAAATTACGATATAAGTTAAACAACCAGTACAGGAATGCTGGCTACATTAGTGAAATAAATAAAATTAAGAAATATGCTAAATAAAAATTGTATTAGAATCTGAAGCAAACGAAATGCAATAATGATATTATTTTGTTAATCTAAAGTTAACTTGTTTTAATGCTTGAGTTGACAAAGGAGAAAAATAGACTTAAAATGAAAATGGCGATAATTTGTTTTCGCAACATTTAGACACAACCAATCTAAGAAGACCCGACGAAGTATTTGATTAAAATTTCAATTCTAGAAACAAATATTCCATTTACCGAACACATTTGTCTCGAGTCTAAAAAAACAATAAATCTGTTGTAAAACAACACGGTCATGGCGAATAATAGTGTTCTCTTACAATGATAAAACATTTTTGTTTTTTTTTTTTCATCATCATCATCATTCCATTTCCGCACACAATGGTGCATAGGGCTCTACATTAGCACACTAATCACTGCGCGAAGGTAAGATGATCAGTCTCACGCTTCAGGTACCAGTCCAGAGGCTATGAAATATTTGTAGTGTAAAAGCACCTTTTCAAATCAACCATGCCGGGAATCAAATTTTGATAATCGTAATTTATGAGTATTTTTTTAAATTGAAATTTATTTTCGGACTTTGTTACATTTATTTTTAATATGTTCCTTTATTATTATTTTCCCATACGCACGGTTATAAGTCTAATGTTTCAGGTACTAGTTTAGGAACAGTAAAATATTGCTGTATAATACCATCATTAAATTATTATTTCGTGTCAACCTTCCCAGGAATCGATCCCGGGACCTTAAGCATGGTAGGCGAACTCACAAACCACCCTAATACTAGACCTACTTTTCTCCACTCGATTTATCTTTCAGGATTTAAGTCTGATAGCAAACTTGGAGTTAAAAGCACAAGTCTAGGATTCTTTTTTTAAAAATAGAAAGAAATATTTGCATTTTTATGATTTACACAAATATTCCAATTTGGGGGCGTTTATAACAAGTTGTAAATAAATCAGTAATATAAAATGGGTATCAAGTTTGGGTAGAGTGGGGTTTAAGCCTCCGACATCTAATCCGCGAGTCCGCAACACTAGCCTTGGGACCACAACCTGATTTCTTCTGGTTCTATTTTACCGTTAAAACAATTTTTTTTTACCCGCTCAAACATAGCAATATATGTACCAAATTTAATATTTAAGGATGGTCTGTAGCTTTCCAGTAAAATATCATAAAAAAACAATAAATTATTAAAACAGATTTTGAACAATTTGATTGGAAATACAAATTACAGAATTAGTAGTAAAATACATTCTGTTGCTCCATTTGAAATACTGATTGATTAATTATGTATCCTTTAAATATCAGCATGTAAAAATACCCGTTAATCCTTAAAACATATTATTTCAGGATTGTTTGCTTAAGGACATGCAATGTAATTAAAGCAAATTTATTCGAAAGTTTGCTACGACTTTCTGACGCAGATTTACAGATTGAAAACAAATTATTGAACCGAATTCAATAAAATATATTAGAATCATCGTCTATTTGTGAATTATTTGGTAAATTACTGAGAATCATTTTTCAAGTACGATTACAGACAGTAAAATTAATGGGACCTGAATTTTGTAGCTACATTTTTGCGTTTTGTAACCTTTAAGAGAAATAATTTAAATAGATTTATCTAATCATTACAACATAAATTCACTAAAAAGTCTTTTATTTTGTGCTAGAGCAATAAGATACAACTCCAAATAAATTATTTAAATTCGCACGAAATTTATAATGTTACATATAACGAGATATTTCGCATTCAAGGGGCCATATCAATGAAATAACAAGTATTCCCGGTATAACTATTTACACCCTTTCACTTCTGTTAAAGGTTCTTCATAGTCCTTACGCTCCATTATACCCTCATGAAGAGTTATTATTATTATTTTTTATTTAAAATTTTACATAAGCATTCTTATAAACAGTTATTTACTACCCGACAAACTGCAAAAGCAGTTTTTTTGCAATGATTTCTCACTTTAAATATTTTGGTAACACAATATAATAATTTTTGCATAAAAATTGCAAAACTCTTAAATCTTTATGTATATAATGCCTCTGGACGTGTGATGTCACTGAACTCCTAAACGGTTTAACTGATTTACGTGCGGTTTTCAGAGAAATATAGATTTTTGCGCTATGCGTATTCGAAAATATTAAAATCTTCAATCTAATATGTACAAAAGAAGCAATGTGTACAATAAATGTTTTATTTACCGATCTATCAGGGCTGCATTTGAGGAGAATGCATTTACAACAAAATAGAAAGATGTTGTTTATAAAAAAATTGGTTTTTGAATGTTTGATATATTTATGTTGAATAGAATTTGTTTTTTGCGGATCTTAATCAGATCCTTTCCTTAATTTTCTTATAATTTCTACCCATTTATTTCTTTTTACCGTATTTTTGGTAATAAAAAAATAATATTCTATTAAAAACATTTTTAAAAATTGTTTTTCTACATAAGTACACCCCTCTTTTGGTGAAAAGGCCGGAGTTTGACGTTTGCAAAAAGAATGCCATATTTGAAAAAAAAATATTTTATGATTTGGAATTCAACCATAAACAAGTACCTAGGTACCTACATAATAAATTTAATATTTGAATATCAACTATTTTTAGTATTGAATATTAATCACAAACGATTACCTAGGTACCTACTTTTCAATGAAAATTATTTTTCCAAGCTAATAGCAGGCAAACCAACGTTCGGGCAGGACCACGTATGTCGGGTCTGCTAGCATATCAATTAAATAAAAGTATATAAAAAAAAAGTCTTTTTTGTTACCAAAATACATAAAAAATAATAAACGAACACCTTTTTTAACTCTGTTTTAAATTGTTTGGTTTCCTCCCCCTTTTTTTTGGTCACTAAACAAAGAATTTAAGAAAAAGATTTTTGAAACAAATTTTACTTATTTTTATTTGTATCACTATTCTTTATTTCATCTGGGAGTCTATTTACTATGCGTGGGAGTATATACGCTCTGGTTCTATCAGTTCATGGCTTACCTCTTCGTTCTTATTCTCAAAGTACTTTCTTTATTCCCATCAACAATCCCTCATTTTTCTCCGATAAAGTGTCCACGCGGTTTGACTGTGAAATCATATCTCATCAAAGATGTTTCTACAGAAGCTTTATTAACTTAATGTATTACAACAGAGATGAAGAACATTTTAGAGAAGGTAATATAGAATTCTAGGCATTTACAAGGCTTATGACCTGTCAATGGAGGGTTTAAGTAGCCCCTTTACACACTGTGTAACATTCACCATTCTGCCCATATTTGAAAACTATCTACAAGGAAGAAAACAGTTTACGAAAATTGAAGAACACAAAAGTGAAAAAACAACAATGCAATTTGGAGTACCTCAGGGATCAATATTAGGACCATTGTTCTATATAATATACATTAACGACATAATACACAGTGACATAATGGGAAAAAAAACAATCTATGCGGACGACTTAGGAATTTTATATGAAAACGACATTGAAACGACTAAAACCATTAACAATGACGTGCAAAAACTATTAGAATGGACAAACAAAAACTTTTTAACACTAAATGCCAAGAAATGCAATATAATACATTTCAAAACACAAAAGAAGAACCATAACATGAACATAAAAATAAACAACGAAACCCTTAAAGAACTAAAACATGTGACTTACCTAGGACTCACAATGGACAGACAATTAAAATCGACAAAACACATAGACGGACTCACTAAAGTAATGGCATCACTACATAGCCTCTTCTACAAAATGAAAGATTTTATATTAAGAAAGGAAATAATTATGATGTACAAAGCCTATGTCAAAAGTAAATTGAGTTACATGATCGCCTTCTGGGGAACTGGTAACAAGACAGACATAACAAGAATACAAAGACAACATCATAAAATTCTTAAACTAACATACAACCTACCCTAATTGATCTCTACGACTGAACTGTACAAAAAAATACACCAGTTTGACATAAACTACTTGACTAAAATTGAGACCTTAAAAATTGTGCACAAAATAACACTGGGAAACATACAAAACGACGACATAATATTAGTCAAAAATGCTGACATACACAAATATAACACCAGACACAACACTATCATATTGAAAAAGCAAAGACAAACACAGGACAGTCAAAAATACTACATCATGGACTTAAACACTACAAAGACTTACCTTACTACTTGAAAACTTTTACTGGAGACAAATTTAAAATCAATCTGAAAAAGCACATGATGACTGAACTAACTAGACTAGACGAGGCATAAAATGACTAGACAATATAAAATTTCTAATGTAACCCTAACGGGTTCTTAAAAATTGTAAATAAATAAAAAAAAACATATACATTCCTTCAATTCATTTCTATACTTTATAATGGACCAGGTGAATTTATCAACAAAATTACCATTTGGAAATCTAACAAAAAAGCCCGCCAGTGTACAAATATGTATGAACAAATTGTTGATTTTTGTGAATTTAAATAGATGAAACCTTTATTGATGGAGGTGAGATTCATGTGAATGAATTATTCACGTTCATACTAGGCTACTTCTTTTTTTTATTCTTTCTGGACTTTCTTCAATTTTTACATTCTTTATCCGCTTTCCTAGAAAAAAACATTGTGTTGAAAATCCAATAATCGGATCAGTGATTTTAATATGATAAAATCCAATTAATGTTTTATTAAAATATTGCTTTTCTTTTATTTATTGCTGAAATGTTTGCGACCTAAATCTGCTTACAAATTAGTGCATACGTTTGGAAAATATTTTGTACATGTGGTTCGTACTATTACGTATTGTACTAGGTGAAATAATTATTGAAATTTGCAGGTAACGGTAGCAGTATCATTTTGATCAAATATGCGAATCCTGTAATTTAATTTAAGCCGATTAAGATTGGTCTCATTTGACAAATCAAACATCTATTAGTTTTTATTTAATTGAATTTTGTGTTCTGGTAATTTATTTGTATTTTTTGGAATCTTTTTCGTTTTACAGCGCCCTTGAGGTAATTTTTACAAAAATGGTACCACACAAATTATCCACAACAATAACGTTAAAGTATTTATTTATTTTATTTTTATTTAAACACTTTATATACATATACAGTTTATAAACATGTAAAGGCGGGCATATTGCCTTAAGCAAATTTCTTTCTACCTACCCAAACCGTTTAGTTTGAGAAAATTACAAGTACATAGACATATAGAATCTTACAATGTTATACAAAAATTAAAAACAAAGATTAAAAAAATAAAAATACGTGAAAAAATATCACCATACTATGAAGAGAAGAGAGGGAATAGGAAAGAAAGTAGAAAGAAAGTACATTGCCTAAAATGTAAATAAAGAAGGGGCGTCTCTAACATTAGTGGATAGATTGTTCCACAAACAATCAGCTACTACTGCAAAAGAGGAGCCAAGAAAATAAGAGCAATGAAAGGATATTAAAAAGATTCTCTCGTCACTTGAACAAAAAGATAGTCCGGGTTGTGATAGAGGTTGGAAAAGTTCTCTCCGGTAAATAGGCAAAGTGGGATTATTTAAAATGTTGTGAAGAAGTAATAGAATGTGAATGTTTCTTCTATGCCTGATACTGAGCCGGTGTGGTTGCGTGCGATATTCTTTTATGTGGTCGAATTTGCGATGGTCAAAGATATATCGTAAACAAACTTTTTTATCATCTTTATCTAAATGTCTTAGATCTATTTTTTGATCTATTACTATCATATATCTATTATTTATAACCACGTAGGTTAGAGAAATGTATCTTAAAACATTCCTTTCATTAGATTATTCTCTAACGATACAAAATAAAGCAGTTTTATAAAGATAGGTTTAGTATTTAATTATCTATTATTACAGCATAAAAAAAACTATCTATTGCCTTTGATAATGTTAACCGATCTAAAAACCACTTTCAAACCTTTCCGACTTAAGACGTCGTTCGAGTTGCGTCACACCGACAAACAGTTGTAATTTTTTGACAGTGCAATTTCTAGCAGACAAAAAGATAATGCGGAAACAAAGATGACTTGGAGCAACTAACACTAAAGAGGGAGAGTATGATGAAGGTAATGTTTATGGAGTACATTTCATACTGTACATAAATGCCATAAGACAGCGATAGACAACATTACTATTCAGATGTTCTAATGCAATTTATGTTCAAGCGAAAGAAAAACAATGAAAATTGAAAAGCATTATTTATTTAAATTGTAATAAAATAAATTTATTGAGTTACTTACATGATTAACAAGGTTAAATACTTGAAGTAATAATTCGCTATCACTTAAAGAGAAGTCATTTGACTCTGTTACATAGAACAAAAGCGTTTAATAAATTTTATAAACAAACGTGTAATGAACGATTTCGGTTTTCGACCTGAGGACCTACGGTCCGTTGTATTGCTGTAAACTGCAGCTAACATTGAAGTTGATAATCATAGAATGGTTTTTGTCCATATAGGCGACTCTATTAGTCGGTGGCGTATTATTACTGTACGGTTAAATAAAATATTTACTACACAATATTAATATTTCATACTTATTTTAACATTGTTTATCAGTATTATACATTGTCTTCATTTATAATACGAGTACATATTTAAACTGTTCTTTTAAACGTTCACTTATTTATTTAAACACTTTATAAACATTAACAGTTTTCATAATTATGCATAAAGGCGGGCATATTGCCTTAAAGCAAATTTTTCCTTCCTACCCAAACCGTTCAATTTGAGAAAATCAGTGGTAAATGAACATATTGTTGGTTTACTAATAATTTCATTAAAAAACAACATATAATTTTTAAAAAATAAAAATTGACTTAATATCTTCAATATACAATGAAGAGAGGAGGTGGTAAAGAGAGAACGAAAGAAGAAGGAAAAAGGAAAAACTTAAATATTCACGTGACACTTTTGTATATAACGTACATATTTGTTTACTACTTATTTAATGAAAATCTAATCATTTTATATATTGATTACTAACATAAAATTCTAACCATATTTGCCGTTTTCATTTTTTTTTAGATGTTCGTTTGAACCAAGTTTAATCGTCTGGGCTGGTAAGCACCTAAAATGTGAAGCTGATCACCTTACATTCATGTTACAGGTGATTAAGATGCATACCGTTTGGTGTGCAAATACAGTGCCCCATTCGCCATCATGTGCTGATAAGGGTATGATGATGATTATTATTATTGGAATCATCACGTTCAGTTATATCACCCCACTACTTCGGGAAAAAAAACAGGCATTTCCTGTCACCGGGCCTATTGCATAAAATGAACTTCCAGCAGAAATGCAAAAGTATGAGAGTGAAAAGCAATATGAAATGTATTTTGTGGTCCAAGAGATAAAAACGTTAAATAAATATATTCTGATACAAATATAATTCTATTGACTATTTTACCCATATATGAAATTACTAAAATTTTTTTGAAAAATTGGATACAAAAATGTTTTCTTGCACGGGGTAAAAATTAGAGCATTAAATTGTAAGACAAAGTTTCTTGAAAATGTATGATCTGAGAGCTATGGAAGATTTCCGGTCTGCTTGTCGTTTCTGGACCAATGGGAAGAACTGAATAAGAATAAGCGGAAACGAACCTCTGACGTAACACGTGCAGTTATTTCAGAAATACAAAACTTAAAAAAATCGTAACGCTGATAATACGATACATAAAAATTAAAAAAAAAAAAATCTTAGTTTAATAGTCAATTAACAAATAAAAAAACCACTAAACTTACTCATTCACCTTAAATCAATTTCTTACCAGTCTACGAATGGAAATCAAATTACACTAAAAAGTCATTTCCTTAAATAATTACTCGATAACCCTTGACCTATGTAAGTAAATGTAAAATAATATATTATAACTAGTTTTCAAAAATGTTTCCGATATTTGTCCATTTTTGTTTAATTTATGTTTAACTAAATATATTTTTTTCTGATAATCTTTAATTGTACCCATCCCAGAATGAGTTTTCTAACTCATGGGAATACAAATATGTTTTGCTCATTTTTGTATTTTGAAATAAAACATTAAAAAAAAGAAGTGAAGAATATTTTTACTACAATTACAAATTTACACTTAAATTAAAATTAATGCTCACAACGAGTGGATATTACGAAAATGGTGCATGCAGGTTATCTGAAATAATATAATGTTGATTACCGTTACAAATTGTTGACGACCCCGCAGTCAAAAGCAGCACACCTGTGTCGTAAAACACACCTACACTTCTCTGTAAGTCCACCTCACCTCCCCTCCCCCATGCCATGCAAGATGAATGAAAGTGAAATCACTAGAGGTATTCCGTTACCTACCGAATATACTACGTACTGCGGCTGTTGCGCCTTTCCAATCATCCAGGTCAATAATAATACAAGTCCAAAATAAAAAAAGTTATTTATCTTGAGTCATTTGAAGAACATCCCAAATAGCACACAAAAAAGTCGGCAGAGCAAATTGAAAATCTTAAATCCTGACATACATTCTTAAATTTTTCCTCACCATCTTGGAGTCTTGGTGTCAATTCTGATGTATGAAAGTAGGCTGGAATCTGTCGATATGCGATATCTCGGACGAACATATGGTAAAACTATGTACGGTAGCTGCGCCAATGTCGAGATCCATGCATTATTATCATTTTTTATTTTTTTTAATTGAAATTTTTCATTGATAAACCCTTACGGGTTACACACATAAAACAAAATATTTTTACTTTTTAAATTCACATTCTACTGTTAATAATAATATTTTTAACATATTTTGTAAAGGTTGTCTGAGTCTTTTGTTTAGTTTTGTCTGGTAGTTTATTGTATAATTTCAGTCCACGGTTTATTAGTCTCGATTGTCCTTTTCTCGTTTTAGAATTTAGAATATGATATTTTTCTGATATTCTCGTATTGTGTTATTGTTTACTACAGTTTTTTTCAAGTTTTAATTTTTCGTCTACAATAACATCTAACAGTGGCTAATTTATGAATAAATTTTAAGGATTCTAATTTAAAGAGTTCAGTAACATTTAATTGTAAAGTTTGTTTTAAAAGTTCTTTAGTTATAGTTAGATAGGGTAGGTCATATACTAACTTTTAATTTTTTTTTTTGCTGTCTTTGAAGTCTGTTTATGTCATTTAAGTATGGCAATTTAATGTAAAGCCGTGAGAAGAATTATCAACAAAATCAAGAAAAAAGTTTTGCGTTAGTTTTGACTCGTAGAGCAAATGGACGGCAAAAAAAAATTAAAAGATTTACAATGTGAATGTTGGTGAATGCAGAAAGCAATGAGCTTCTTTACGATGTAAAAAGATAATAATTAACGATCATGCAAATAATGGTTAACTAGTCGGCTTATATTAAAGGAATTAAATGTGGGTAAATAAAAAAAAAAGTTGTCGTTGGCCTCGTGGTTTAGTAGTTAGCGCGTTTTAATGCCATGCAAAAGGTTTCCGGCATTGTTGATATAAAATATTTATTTAAAAAGGTGCTTTTACACTAGAATATTTCATAGTCTGAAGCATAAGACTGATCAATTACCTTTATGAAACAAAAATGATCAAGACACGCTGCGACTAGTGTACTAATGCAGTTCCCTATGCACCATTATGAGCGGAAAGGAAATAATGATGATGTAGATGATTATTGTAGATTATGATTGTAGATGATTGAAAAAACATATTTAAAAATAAATCACTTAAATAAATTATGATACGTAATTTAATTAAGAGAGAAAGAGTCTAAGACTGGTAATCCTAGCATGAAAAAGATCCACTTCTTTCGGTAGTCTGTTCCAATAGACCAATCAACCTCTCTACAGGCATAATCAACGGTAAATTTGTCCCGCATTCAGGAAGAACAATGGCGAACGCACGTAGAACGCCGTGCGTACACGAGATGATGTAATTATGGAGACGTAGCTAGGTTTGTATGCAAAAACAAGGTGGTGTGGTATTCTATTCTCTCTGCATACCAGGGGCGAATCGTCCAAATAAGCGATTATGCGCTGCTTACCATTTGACTTTAAATAATAATGTTGTATGGTAACTACTCATCATCATCATTCTCTTTCCGCAACTTATGGTTCATAGGGAACTGTATTCGTACACCAATTGCAGCGTATTTTGATCATTTTTGGTCACGAAGGTAAGATGATCAGTCTTACGCTTCGGCTACCAGTCCAGGAACTATGAAATATTCTGGCGTGAAAACACAATTTTTAATAAATATTTTATATCAACCATGTCTCGAATGGAACCCGAGACCTCTCGCATGGTAGGCAAACGCACTGACCATTACACCACGAGGCCGACATTAAGAAGTAACAACATTTATGGGAAAATAAATGAAATAATAGTTATTTATTAATAACCACCACCACCGATTATATATTCCTACAAAAAATATCTATAAAGTTCGCCCAGCGCCCTGCCCGTTCTCAGTGAACGATGAAACTAGCTTAGCTTATTTCTCCATACAAAAAAGTACACTATATTTCACGTCTTTAACCCAGTCATAAGTTTTTAAGTTCTAAAACTAGCTTTCGAGTACAAATATTATTTAAAGATTGTTTATTTGGAAACTAGTATTTCGAACATTACTTCTAAAGAACTATTTTTCTTAAATATGATACTGTTGATATATTATGTATTACATAGGTCATGTGGCGTTCGAAGTCGTCGTTTTTGGCATTATTCATTTTAAAAGGAATCGGACAGTACTCGGTGCTGACATTTTAATCATAATGAAAATATCTACCGAATCATTGGGTTATTTTTCGAAAAAACTTTTGTACAAGCGTTGTATTCAAATAGTGTAGAATGCTACGTATATTGCGAAATTAATAATAATTAGTTTTCGAGTTGATTTTAACAGAACCACAGAAAAAATAGCTATTTATAATTATATTACTCATGTTTATTAAATGAACTTATATATGTAGGTACAAATAAATTAATATTTTTTGTAGGTTACCAATAAAAAAATCACCGCTCGCCACTGCTGTATTCTCCCTGCCAAGAAAAAGCGCGGCTTGATTGTTTGTTCACGACTCGTAATGTGTAGGTGTCTTACTTATGAACTAAATGATCGATATTCGATGGCCAGCGGCTCCGCAATGCCCTGCGATTGTTTGGGACGGTCGTGTGCGGTCCACTTAACACTGCTCGTCGTGGTAAGTAACCTGACTGTCCAAATCATATTCATACAAGCGGAAGTTTTTTCTTTGTTGAAATAGATCTGCGTAATACACACTGGTACATAGTTGTTATATATTACAAGCCAAGTAACATTACTGACTCTTTAAGAATAAAATTTTAGCTTAATGACTGCTACTCTCAATTTAATGATCACATTCACAACAGTAGATAAATTCTCATTGAAAATAAGTTTTAACGTAAATAAAAAAAAGTTTAGATTTTAATATAAGTAAATAGGGGATTTTCTCAATTTGTAACGAGTGTGACATAATAAAAAATATAAAAATTCAGGTAGATGGCAAAACTTCTTTTTAAATGTAACACTTTATTTTTTTTTTTGCTTTACAGAATTTATTTCATAAGCTTATATCTAAGCATTTTTTGTTTATATGCTTACTGTTTTGTCTTACTTTGTGATTATTGTTTTTTTTTTTACTTTGCAAAACTTTTTATGATGTCCTTTCTAACGTATTTCACATATTGTTTCTGTATATTCTGTGTTTATTCTTTAGTATGTTAGCATGTATTTTATTTTTATTTTTTGTAAATGCCTTTTGAAAAATAATGAACAAAATAAATAAATTGATATTTATAAACATTCATTGTTTATAAATTTGCATTTGTGTTTATTTTAGTTAAATCAACTAAAACTACTATGAAAGGTATGTTTGAAAAAAATATTCCGTAAAAAAATGTTTACATTTGGTAATTTTACGGTCTATATTTTTTCGTTTTCTAACTTTTCGAGAGTTTTTCTCGTAAACATAAAAAAATGTGAATAATTTTTTTGTGTATAATACAACAATTAATGTTCAATTCAATATATCATCGTTTGTTTCCCGCAAAACCTTTCATTATTTTTATATCGGTTGTAATACATTGGATTAAATTTTGATTTCGAAAGATAAATAAATGCATTAGTTGCCCACTAAAATAGAGATCTTTGGTTCTATACTAAACTGGATTAAAATTTCGATTGAAAGGTTAGTTTAGAGTGTCTTTAGAAGAAAGTTTTGATACTGGTTAACATTATTAAAGGTTTTTGAATCAATAATAAATGAAATGCAATAAAGGTTGAATCAATCGGGTAAAAAAATATTGATATACGTTATTGAAATCACTATAGTTTTGAAGAAGAAAAGTAATCATCATTTATGACTGCCTATGTGAAATATTTTTATCTTATCATTTTTTAAAATGCTTTGTACTATGAACTTATATACCTAGGAGAAAAAAAATATCTATCAGTGATTTTAAATAGTTTTCTTAATTTGTGTTCTTGTTGAAAATTAAATATTAGAATAAATGTTAAAATTTATACTTGTTATGTCAAGTTTATATTTTTTTTATTTTTATAATTACATTAAAATCTATTAGATTTAATAAACGCTTGCTGCACTTCATTTGTCGCTATATTTGATTCATGTTTTTTTTTTAGAATATTAAAATCAAAAAGTATAATTATATTAAACACATTTTTTCTTAAATAAATCTTTTTTGGAAAACCAGTTTTTTCCTTCGGCCACCGTCTTATTTATTTTACAAAATATTGGGAAAAATAAACAGAAAATTACATTTTAATTCTAGTAAGAACGCATAAATAACTAAGTGTTTCAGTTGGCGTATTTTTAAAGTTCATATGCTCATTTTCAACAAATACTTGTAAATATATTGAACGATTGGTTTGATAATCTTTGTTTTAATTCATTGCGCTTATAGAAAAGCGAATGACGAACCGACCAGTTCGCAATAAAAAATATATATATATATGGGTTTGATAAAAGTATTGACACTTACCTTGAGTTCTTGATGCTATCTTGTTAATCCTCACTTAGTTTTCGCAAAGTATTATCACTTTGTCTTAATAATTATACAAAAATCACAAAAAATGTTAAGATTAACATACAACTTCACTGGCACAGGTAAGCCTATTTTAAAAGAAGCCTCATAGTAAAATACTTTAACACATTATTATTATTTTAATGGTTCACGCGAATAAAAAACATTGTTATTGGGATGTTTTATAGAATCAATAAACTTAACTTAAAAAAAAAAACTTGTCCATACATCAAGAAATTACTAAACTTATGTCACTATTTCACAATATATTGAAATTTATCTGGATTTTTTCTTCTTTCTTTTTGTTATAAAGGCAAGTACCGCGTTTCACGAAAATGGGGGTAAAAATGATTGAATCAGAATTTTTAAAACTAATTTTATTTTTAAACACCACACCGAACATCGATTTTATTGTGAAATAAGTATAAGTATATATTTTAGCCCATGCATATGACCTAGACTTAATCTCCAGAACTCTCTCGGGATTAAAAGAGGACTAACTCATAGTTGGTTATTTTTTAGTTATTAATTGATTCGTAATCAGCATTTAATAATCTATAAGTGTATCTAACTCTTTCGCTACGATTAAAATACTAACTAAAAGCCACGTATTTTAAAAAAATACACCATTATTTAATAAAATATTATTTTAATTTAAACTGCTTATTCTCAAAATAAAAATTTGCTAGTAGTTTTCCCCAAAAACCATCTAAAACCCAGTAAATCTAACAAAGTACTGCGTTTTAGGCTGTAATAACTAAAAATCCCTCTAAATGTATGTTTTTTTGCAATATCAAGTTGAATTACTTCATTTAATTTAGTTTTGAAGCAACTTTTTGTCTGCAGTGACTAATATGAGTTTAA
Source organism: Micrasema longulum (assembly GCF_059751315.1). Taxonomy (NCBI): domain Eukaryota; kingdom Metazoa; phylum Arthropoda; class Insecta; order Trichoptera; family Brachycentridae; genus Micrasema; species Micrasema longulum. Next base: position 705,520 of record NW_028277972.1, read on the forward strand.
AATCCTTTTTTTTATGTATTTTGAAAGACTTATGTGACACGTTTTTCCTTACAATTAATCGTCATCATTATAGCCTTAAGACGAAAATTTAAAAAAACTGATATTTTTTTCAATATCGTTGCGATTGACTTGTTTGAAAAGTTTTTTTTGTATTTTTCTCGAACGTTCGATTAGAGATTTTTCGAGTTACGGCGGTTTAGGGATTGCTCGGCAGCGCGGCCGTAGAATCGATGTTTGGGGAACACAATACATAATCAAATATGCTTTCACGAGTTATTGATTTCAAATTAATAGCGGTTGAGTAAAATATATTTGAGCGGGATCTTTCGTAAGGGAGGGGCTGGAAATCTATCAAAACACATAACCACGCTATAATTTATTGGTTATGGTCTGCAAGAACTTGTGACGTTTCCAACTTCCACCTTATTCTTATTCTTAGTGGCGAGGGTCAGGGCTTTGCAAGCTCCTGACGTCACTGCAACCTGTGAAGATCTATTGTGACTGCAATTTCCATCTATAATCGTATTTAAATTTGTAGCAACAGAGAAAGAAAACATTTTTTAAAGGGGAATATGGACGTCTAGGCATTTACAGGGATTATGACTTGTCATTGGCTGGTTTGAGTGGCCACTTTACCACCATTCTGCCATGTTTTAACATCCGAATTTTCTCAATTTTACATCTGTTTACTTTTGTGAAGTAAAAGAGCGGAAAACTTTACCATGTGGGTGAGATTTATCCGGCTGAACCAATTCACCTACTAGGACTAGTTTCCTTTTCTGTTGCGACAAATGTAGATCTAAATAGCTCCTAAGGGAAAAAATCCAGCCAGTCTGCAAACATTTGGACATACTTAAAACATTATACGATTAAATGTTCTTACTTTTACAGCATGCATTTTATTTTTTTGCTATTTTATGTGTTGTAGCCTATATTAATGTAGGCGGCTGTCGGTGAATCAAATAAACATACAATTTTTGTTTGTGTGAGTAAGCACATCATAATATTTTGTCTGAACATTTTTTATCACGCACAACTTGCCCATCACATACCGCACACCGCATCTGAGGACATAAATCTCCTTGGCGTTGCCCACATACACGGAAAATTTGCTTATTGTCAAACGAGAAAAGCTGCCCGAAGGAACTCTCTGAAATCTGGTAGCCTTAGCATCTTTGTGCTAAAAGAAGGTAAACCATAAGTGCATAATATGTACTTCATTGGATTGAGAAAAGAGGGAAGTGAATTCTTCACTGAATGGGATTAAATTGAAGGGACATGATCAATTCGCCGAAATGATGACAAAACTTTTTAAAAGCCTTGAAATTCTTTTTGGAAGCCACCAGATCTGTATATTCGACAGGACCTATAACAGGGCCACGGATAGTAGCGAAAAGCTCCATTCGGTAATCATAGAGAAGGGAAAAGGGACAAGACCACAGGATGTGTTCAGAAGATTTTATCACGCACACAAAAACAAAAGCCACTTATGATTTTAATGCATTGTACATACGTCTGTATGTATTGTAATACAAATTATCGTTCTATTGATAGTTGCCGGAAGAAAAATACTTTTACGGATCGGAGATTTGCACTGCCTTTGACTTATTGTAACTATACCGGTGAGTTGTTCTGTAAACATATTATGTGACATTTATTGATTGTTTTTGTTAATTATTTTAATGTCCGCGTATAGATAATCTGTAACAACGACCAAGTAATATTTAATTATGACCATGTTGATTTGAGCGTACACATTATTTAGAATTATTGTAGCCATTACAAAGCATTGTTATTCAACCGATTTGAATGACAATACAATGTGTGATTGTTTATTGTTGCAAATCAATTTGGTGTAAACCTTCCTGCCCGCATTAATTCTGAATAAACGTATCTTTTTCTCGATATCTTACTAAACTATGCACTCATTATAATGACTAAATATATAAATTTCCTATATTACTCGTATGTTTCACTTTACAAACTGTGTAACATGACAAGCTATTAGCCCTGCCTAGACTTCCATATTCCCATCTCAAAAATGTTTTACCTCTCCGTTGTAGCGGATTGAGATCTAAATAGTTTCCTAGGGAGGAAGTCCAGCTTCTCTACAAACATTTGAACATACTCAAACATCGTTGATTAAACCAACCATTCATTATATTATACATTTGTCAGAAGCCATTTGGAATACGCCTCTCAGATATGGAATCCCCAGTATGCCATATATATATAAGTAGAATAGAAAATATTCAAAACCAATTTATAAAGTACCTTAAATACAAAACCGGTATTTCTTATGTTTCTACTCTCACTGCCTCCACCTTCCATGGAATCATTTCTCTACAATACCGCAGAGTGTGTGCGGACCAACTACTGCTTTACAAAATTATGACAGGAATGGTTGACTGTACAGAGCTGCTTGGTTTAATAACAATACATGTGCCAGCCAGGATTTGTAGACGGTACCACCTGTTTCATGTACCAATAAGTAAAACATCGTTTGTTAAAAATGCTTTTTTTCGTAGGATTTTTTCAATGTACAATACAAAATTTAAAAATATAGATTACACAAACATCACTCTAAATTTACACTTAAAATGTATTATGTAACTTAGTAGACATTATAATAATAAATATGTACATCTCCCCTACCCTCCTTATCCTCTCTTCAAGCATTTTTATCCTTATCCCGCCCAATTTACAGTAACTTAATGTTCTTAAAATAAATATTTAAAAAATCTTTGATTATTGAGTACATGAAAATAACATTTATTTATGTATAAATTGTATGTATTTATTTGATATGTAATAAATTTTCTTTACTAACTTTGTATACTATGTGGAAATCTGTTATTAGTTCTGAGTTTATACACTATATTTATGTTTATTTACTAAAAATATGTATGTAGAACTGTTGATTTCCCTAATAAAATAAAATAAAATAAAATATCCTGATGACAAGCATTGCAGCAAATGGCCACACCTGTCTATTAGATCCTTATTAAAGCCGTAATTATATAACAAGTCAGAGCACTTAATACTTTCTAAAACTTCCTGTTAAGATTCACGTATACAGTTTGTGGTGTGATCTAACAAAGATTGTAATTCTGTTTCGGCAGACGATTCTGTGTTTTTTTTCCGATGTATACACCGCTTTTTTGCATTTAATACATTCCGGTAATATGGAAAAGTATAAGCAGCTCTTTTGAAATGCACACATTGTTTTATTAATAAATACTGATGTTTATTTCACTTTGCTTATACAATGAAATATACTACTTCGTCAGTACTGACTTGTTAAAAAGATGTATTAGATTGATCGGAGTACTTTAAAAAAGTATTTATGGCAGAATCGTCTACTTTTGATAAAGTTGCTAACCTTCTACATTTTGATCGTTTGCTAGAGTTCGCGAGATTCTTCATGTGTCGATAATTAAAAAACGGCATCTCTTGTAGCTGCTCCTGGATTTTCTGTACGTTGCGTGGATCTCAAAAGGTTGCATTTTCCTGTCACATTCTACCAATCAAAATATTTACCGACCATTTTTGGCATCCAATACTTTTTTTTTTTGTATTTGTAATCAATAGGATTTTTTGAGTTATTTGTGTCGATATTTTCGACATCGGGTATTTGTTTGGCAAATACATGTAAAGTATGGCGTTTTTTTTCTACATTACTTCCATTTTTAGCTAATCAAATGTAAAACAAATGCATTCGCGTTAATAAACACTTGCAAAGAGATCCTAAAAAAAAAAATACAAATAATTCAGGCATGTAATTTTCCCTAAATTTTTTATTCGTGTGCAATGTACGGAGTGTACGGCTCATACTTAACCCCGGAGCAGAGTTGTGCAGACAAATATGTAAATATCATAAAAACAATGTTCTTGTTAACATTATGTAGTAAATAAAGTTGGGGGCAGAGCTGGGTAAAATAGTTAAAAGTTTATGGAAACAATTTTTTTTTTTTAATTTAAACAAAATTTATGCATTATGTAGCAGGGGCACTTTTCAAAAACTGCTATTCACTTACGCTTCAAAGTATATTGAAATAATCAAACATACTTTTAACTTGAATTTTCATTACAAAAAAACACACATCAATGACTAATTCTGAAAAATATAGAACAGTTAAGACGGTGACTTATAAGCGCACTGATTACAGTAATTAGCATTTTCTTGGATGAACTCACTTTCGATGTTAAAATACAGATAAACCCTTGAGTAATCCTAAGTTGTTTTAATACTATCAGGAAATTTGGCTTTTAGTCACTAATGACCAGCAGTGACACATCATAATTTGGACATGAATATTGGAAGGCTGTGACCTACGGCGGGACCACCGTGCAGCGTGCCTACAAATATTTTGAAAATGCTCAAACACTGTTGATTTGTGGTCGCTAGATAACAGCACCGCTCTCTTAGAAAACTATAACTTTTAAAAAATGCAGGCAAGGGAGGTAAGTACCCCGAATTGGTAATATCATACTTGGTGAAAATAGTAAACGTAATTGTTGAAATAAATAAAAACAGGACACAAAATACCGAACGCTCTTGAAGTGGAACGGAAGGTCTGTTGATGCCTGTCAATAGTCAGGCTTCTCTTTAATGAGTTTTCTGTGGTTTCCTCTTCTTAAAGCAAATGCGAAGAAGTTCCTTAACAAGGCCACAGCCGATTATCCACCAGATCCTCACACTATAGTCAGAGTAATTAGAAGGAACATTTCTTTTGCAGTTAGTATAAGCTTTGTACATAATAAGCGAGGCAAAAAATAAGCAACTCTTATATACATACATATAAAAAAAATATTTTAAAAAGTACCCCGAATTAAAAAAAACCGTTTTCACTGTTCACGTATTTACATATTTAATTATAAATAATTGGACCAAGTAGTACATTTTGCTCTATATATGAATGTACATTATTTTTTTAAGAAGTTTATTGGCAAGATAGGTTTCCACAAATAAATTATATGAATCTGTAATCTCTCTTACCGGGACCAGTTTAGAAATCGGTTATGATAAATATACGGTTCATATGAGTAATGCAACGCGTTGTCGGGAAATAATGGTGATACATCTTTTATTAGAATTCAGTGAATAATTACTAAATGAATTATCATCGTAATTAAGTAACGAGCCTATTATAAAATATTAAAAAAACTACTTACGATTTTAAGTGATCATTTTAATTTGAAAACTTCATTATGAAAGCCTATTGAGTCATGCTTTTCTTTATTAATTTTTGATAAAAATAAATATTTTAGATTGAGTTTTTTTTTATAAATGTTTTCTATCCTCAAATAATGCGCCAAGCTACAGAGGAGCCCAAACGTAGGAAAACCATTATATGACTATTGGGTATTAAGTTAGCTACAGTTCGCAGCAAAACAATGGGCCATAGTCGGGCCGAGGATTGCCAAATAGATATTCATTTGCATTGTAAATATTTAAAATATGTACCTTTGTATTCGGGTTATTCCAATTTATTTTTCTATGATTTACCTATATTTATTATTTAAAACTAAAATACACGTGTGTGTTTTTTTTTATTTATTTATTCATTTTATTCACATTTAAGTTATATTTATTGAGACATTAATCCCAACTCCATATAACCAAAGTCCTGTGCTGAGTTTGTTTGTTTGTCCGTCACATCTCCGAAACGGTGAGTCGTAGTGGCCTGAAATTTGGACATGTCATTTAATATGCGATTTCAAGGTTAACATTGTTATTTGCGAGTAAAATTTGAATCGACCTCTACTCGATAAAAATTCAAACTTTATATGGATGCCGAGTGCAGCCCGACATATTGCCCGTAATCAGCTTTCATTATCAACAGTAAACATACTTTAATTGACAAATTTATCTCCTTAATTGAGAAAAAAATAGTATTTGAAGTAAATTCGTTAAAATCATTATACGCGTTTCGGGACAATAAATGCCAAAAATCAATGTTAATCATGGGAAAACATTCGAAATCAATTACCCGTGAAAACTGTCTCCTTTAATAAATTTGACGCCCCTACTGCTGCAACTAAACATACTGCAATTCGCCGTAGTCGATTTTTATTTATTATAACGTAAATATCCAAGTTATTAACAAACAAAGCCAAGCACAGCTACAAAATCATCCAATCAAACCTTTATGTTTATGTTGTCCAACAAAACAAAATGGCCACCAATTTGTTTTGTTTTTGTTGCAAAAGGTGTCGTTTGTGGGACACCTAACCCACCGCTCGGACATTGGTAGTCGCTTTCATCTTGTAAACAATAATGTTATATCTGAAAACTGTGCTTTATTTATCTACTTGTCTATTATCATTAAGATATAATTATAAAGAGATATCCGAGCTAAAAAAACGTCTCCGAAGGAAAAGAAATGGTCAGCCGGTGGTGCAAATGTCATCACGTCATATCACATCGGCTTTGACAAGTAAAACACGCAGTGAAATACACGGACTGTTTATATCGGTCTACCATAAGTAAGTATGTCGCTTCCTTTCTCGAATCTCTTATTTACGCCGGGCTACCTGAAAAGGAAAACAACAAGAGATAGCTCCCGACTAATAAGTATTGGTAACAGTGGTAACATATAAATAAAAGTTTTTAAATTTTAAAATAGCTATTTAAACAAATATTGATTAAGATTAAAACACCGGTGAAATGTTATACGAGTACCATCACTTTTTGTCGTACGATTTGTGCATTATTTTAACGTACATGTAGACATTTTAGTAATTGCGAGGAGAGACGAAAGCTTAAAAGTAGCCTAGGAATATACTAAACATACTAAAGCTCGTTTTGTCAAACATATGGCAATTGGCCGCAGGTTACTGGAACATATTTTGAACGCCAATGCTTACTCTAATTATAAATCTCAATGTCTATTATTGAATTTTTATCATGAATACTTGACTAATTTATTGTTTTGCTCAATGCATATTTTTTGTTTAAATCATTGTTAGGTTTCTAGAATGCCATTCGTTAATGCATTTTGTTGCTGCAAAATATTTGTTAAACGTAAATGTCATAAACTTAAAAATTATTTCAAACTTACAATTCATAAGCAAGGTTTAGAATTTCAACCGTCTATGCGCTCTGTAGCTGCAAGGTGTCTTGTAATCTAGCTTTTGTTTGTTAATAATTTTTAAAAATAATCAGAAAAACTGAAATTCAATTAAAAAAAATGGAAATGGGGGCTAGGTTTCATACCGTCCTAGGTTTCAAACCTTGTAGCTGCAAGACATTCTGTAATCTAGATCCTATCCGTTATCTTTTAATAGTTATATTATAATTAGAAACGAGAAACTAGAACCTCAACCGTTCATGCGCTATGTAGCTACAAGACGTGTTGGGATATTTACTGTACAGCGCCCCTGAGATGATTTTCATAAAATCCCGCTGTATAAATTTTTTACAATGATAATAAAACACAAGGAATAGCTAACAACATAGTGATACGTTCACAAAATAATTAATTTTAATGAAAACGCAGAATTTAAGAGAAAAAAAAATCTTCAAAGTCAACCCAAACACGGTTACAATACCAAAGAAAAGGTCATTCCATCTGTCAATTTTTGTTCATATAATTCACATGAAAACATTGTCAGGAAGTGTTGAGTAGCTTACATTAGGAATTTTAAAGTCATCTATTATCAATTAAGTAACTCGAAACGGATTTAAGTTTCACAGACTATCATTAGTATCACACAAGAAGATTAGTCACGTTAATTAGAATGTCGACTTATTTAACTATTATGTAATAAAAAGTAGCCTCTATACTTTCATTATGGGATTCTTATTTATGAGCGACTTCTACAAATACTTTTTAAATAATATTCACAAACTGGAAATAACGTATGGATATTGAAATTGACCTCCAATGTGATCATTAACTCTTACCATGGTACTAACTTACGGTTTAAGTTATTTATTTATTATCTATATAAGCTCAGTGGGCTTTTTAAAAACAGGAAAAAATTAGTAAAAATGTATATCTATATAAATCAAAGGCAATGTTTGTATCTGTGTCCTCGAAAGACTGAATAACTACTCGACCAATTTACATGCAATTTTCAGTAAAATGTAGATCGTTGCCATGAGCGTATTTAAAGCTCTTAAAATTCTCAACTTTTAAAGTAGAAAAAAAAATTAGCAGCGTAAATGTTTTTTTCATCGCTCAGCAGGGCTGCATCCGCCGAGAATGCAAATAAAAAAATGTAAAGATATTATTTTTGTGTGTACAAAAAAAAAAGTTTTTGAATATTTACAAACAACAATCGTTTTTGATGGATCCCAATCAGATAATTTCCTTGAATTCCTTACGATTTCTACCCATTTATTTATTTTTAATGAACTTTTAGCAATACTAAATTAATATTAACTGATATTCAATAAATTTTTAAAAATTGCATTCTTTAGTAAAGTGCACCCCTGTTGCTGAAAATATCTTTAAGACAAAGACAGGAAAACAATGATCAAATACCTAATCATCAAAATTCCATCACCGCATATCCTCACAATTTACGTAATCCGAAACACGGAAATAATAATATATATGTACATATCTAATTTTAATTCAATCAAATAATTGACATCAAATTTTCGATCGTGTTAATTTAATATATATAAACGAAGATGTACTCAAATCTAGTAATATCAAAGCATTGTCGGGTTCAGTTTGTATGGTATAACAAGTAATATCTAAGTACCAGTGACTTGCGGTGACACCTATCTATAGGAAAGCATTTTTTAACCAATTCAATTCAATTCATTTACTTAAATATAGCATATATATTACAAACATATATTCAATACGTACATATTATAAAAAAATAAAAAAATACATGAAAAAGACTCATGTCAAAGTAGTAGGAGAATCCTGATCCAGAAAACAACTTCAGATACATAAAACAGATCAATATTCAAAGCGATGTTGTTCAGCATAGCGGTAGCCCTTCCAACAGGCATAATCATAGGCAGGTAACTAACTAACTAACTAACCATCACGCCATTTCCCCGGAGGGGTAGACAGAGAGGATAGAACGCCACACCACTCTGTCCTGGCACACTTCCTTTGCTTCCTTCACATTCATACATCTTCTCATGCACGCACGTCGATTATTCCGACTTTTCACATGACCACTTTCAAGAATTTGTTGTACATGCCATGTCTTTCTCGGCCTTCCTCGACTTCTACAACCAGACACATTCGCATCATAAATCTTTTTAACCGTTCTTTCATCATTCATTCGCTCCACATGACCGAACCATCGCAAAAGACCTTTCTTAATTTTGTCGATAATGCTTAACTCAGCCTTGCATTCTGCTCTAATTTCGACATTAGGGCACCTATCATACATTGTTTTTCCGCACATTCGCCTGAGGGATCGCATTTCAACAGCATTCAGTCTACTTTCGTCCCTTTTTTTCCAACTTTATGCTTCGCTTCCATACATTAGGGTTGGTACCAGAACTCCATTATGAACTGCTAATTTAGCCTCTTGCGATAGACACTTATTTGTTACGACAGACTTTAAGGCACCATTAACTCTGTTACCGGCACTAACCCTCCTTTCAATATCCTTGTCCATATTTCCATCTCTAGTAAACATACTACCCAGATATACAAATTCTTCGACCTGTTTCAAACTGTCTCCATTTACTACAATCTTACATTCAGTCATAGGCAGGTAGGTCCTGAATATTGGAACATGAAACAATCTATGCTGACGCTGTCTTAGATAATTATCAGGAACATACAAACCAATGCTCATCATAATATTTATATTGGATCTGTGAAGTCTACGAAGTTTGGTACTAGATTTTTATAATACATAGGTTTCAAGGAATTTAATTAATTGCCACAAAAATTCAAAGTACCAATTTCAAAATATAGAAACAGGACGTGCGAATTGAAGAACTATTTTTTTCAGAAGTACTTTGAAAAAATAATGTTAGTTTATCCAGAGAATCTTGAACATCTTGAGCGCATCTAGCGCATCTTGAACATATAACTTTTAATACTTTACCGTTTTTGCTTGTATTTGTAATTTTTAATACTATTGAAATGTTATTTGTGTTTTTTATATTTTTTTAGCTTGTATACGTAATTTTAAAACGTTTTTGATATTTTTTTAACCTGTATTGTTAATTTACTGTGCGCATATTTTGTTAATTTAAAAAAACTTTTTTTATTTTGTATTAGTTCAGTTTGTATATTTACATACATGTAATTTTTAAACTTTTTATATATTTTAATTTTTCTTTTCCAGATTGTATAATGTATACACCATTTTGAATTTATTTCCATGCCTAGTATTATATTTATTTTGTTATTTTTAAATATTTTTCATACCCTTTTTAATTTGTAGTATATCATAATTTTTATTCTGCTTTTGTAAATAATGTTATAGTTTAAAATGTAAAAACGTCTTAAAATAAATATTGTTATCTGTATGTCCCTAAATGAATTTTTTTAAAAAACTCCCTAGGAATATTATAAAAAATTATGTATAATATGTTTTCGATTAAAAAAAAAAAAAAAGTATATAATAATAATTTCAGAAATATCAATCACACCGCGCAACAATCGATAAAAATGTGTAGTCAAATACAAATTCCTTCTAGTCTCTAAACTGTTATAGCCAAGCATACCCTGGAAAAACTCGGTCGGGTAGAGCCAAGGATAATACGCTTATACACTTCCCTTGTGGGTGATTTGTCGTTACTTAAATCTAAAATAATTTATTATTTATGTTCATCATTTTCATACCCCTGTTTGCCGCACCCGATGGTGCATAGGGCACTATATTAGTACGCTTAATGCAATGTTAATCAATCATCTGTTACTGTTAAGTAAATAACAGCATTTATCGATACTATTCCTGGCCGATTACCGTTCGTCCCCATCCTTCCTTTGACCCATCCTTATGATACCTACATAACATCAAGATGGTAGATATTCAAAATTAGAAGATTCGGATTTAGAACAAAAACAAAACAACATTTTTGACTTAAAAAAAAAACGGATAAAAGAAGTGGTTGGAATCGTCGCACGTCGTGGAAAACATTGTCTCATTTAATAGTTCTTTTTGTGATCCAGTGCCATAAATAGAAGAACATTCAGATTATATTAAAGGTAGGTATCCACTCCATGTACCTATTCCTTTCTCAAATATTTCCCATTAACAAAACTGAATGAAATTTGATTTTTATTTACAGTCCGCCTTTTCGTTAACAGTTACATGAAGATAAGGTGATCAACCTAATGCTGGCTACTCTCACACAATTGCTAACGGGTCATGGTGGGTTCATGAGCTACCTGCATCGTTTTAAGTTCTCTGAGATCAAAAGCTGCTCATGTGACGATGAAATTCCTCAAGATGTCCCTCACCTAATGATGCATTGCCTCTTTTAGCCACGATGCAGAAACCTGGGTGAAGATCTACGCGACATCGCGGTAATAGGTGATAAAGAACTCATACGAGTGGTAGTATAATACATAGTCAAAGTAGTGCAGGAAATTGGTAAAATAAACTTAACTAGGAATCAAAATGCCAAACACTCTTCTAGTGGAACGGAAGGCCTGTTGACTACTGCCAATAGGCCAGTTTTTTCTGAAAAGTTTTACGAGGTTTCCTCTCCACATGAGCAAATGCTGAGAAGCTCCTGATTGGCCCACTTTAGTATTTCCTTCCTGATCCTAAGAGTTAAGATAAATTTAAAGAAATATAATTGCAGAAAAATCATCTTTTAATATATAAACCTTGTATACTATAATAAAGGTTAAAAAGAATGCAATTCCAATATAAAAATATAAAATAAACCTAACGTTTCAGGTGCCAGTCCAGAAACATGATATATATTGCAGTATGACTCACAATTTCAGTAAATATTTTTTGTCAACCTTCCGAGGAATCGAACCCGGAACTTCAAACATCGTAGGAAAACACTAATAAAAGCTTAAATATAAACGCATGAGTCTTTTAATTAAATTCGCAGGTTTTCAACCAAGTTGATGAAATACATCAAATATAGATAATTTAACATCTAAATCATCAACATTGTTGTCCAACAATTCAAATAGTATTATTTAATAAAAGTATATATTAATTTTAAAACGTTTTGCTTTCTTGAGTCTTGAATAAGAGACAAGTTGACACGTCTCGAAACAAAAAGTAATTATAAATTCATTATCTGGTGAAATACTTATATTTTCAAACATATTTATTTTCTAAGTTTGTTGGAACAGAAAGGAAAAACTTTTTGAGATGGGAATATGGAAGTCTAGGCATGTACAGTAATTTAACCTGTTATTGGCTGCTTTAAGTGGCCACTTTACAAACTATGTAATATTCACCATTCTGTTTATGTTTGAACATCCGCATTTCTTTAACTCTTCCATCTTTTGACTTTTGAGTAGTAAAAGAGCTGAAACCTTTATCATGTGGGTGATAAAGGTTCAACCGGACGTATTTCACCCACATGATAAAGGTTTCAGCTTTTTTACTTCACAAAAGTCAAAAAATGGAAAAGTTGAGTAAAATGTGGATGTTTGAATATTGGCATAGTAGCGAACGTTACACAGCCTGTAAAACGGCCAATTAAACTCAAGAGTAGATCCCATCAGAATGCCCGTACGAGGTTTTCCTGTCATTAGAATTATTTCATTCCAAAAACACATACGACGTTTGCTCAGAGGAATTTCTCTTTTGTGGCTCCAAGAGTGTTCAATGTTCTGGATGAACATATTAAGTTTTCCAAAACGAACGCTATTTCTAGAAAGAGTGCACAAGTCTGGATTTTCTCTAAGGGAAGAGACCAATGCAAGCGACTGCTACGAGATATTGCATAGATTTATATACTATTTGGCGTGTTGTTTAGATGTTTATTGAAATTTATGTATGCATATTTGCGTAATACTATTTATTTTTATTTTTGCTATTATTGTACGTACTTCCACTTTCCATTATGTTGCATCCCAACTCAACACAGGGCCCTTGGTCTCATAGAGTTTGGGATACGTTATTTTTATTTTCATAAATATATAATATATGTATTTGTATAAATAAATAAATAAATTTAAATAATAAAACCAGCCAATGGGAGGTCATTAGCCCCGTAAATACCTGGACCTTCATAATGTCTTCTCGAAAATGCTTTCCGTCACTGTTGCAACAAATTAAGAGTTGCAAATAACTCGAAATAAAAAAATTGAGATTTAAGTGGTGGAAAAGTGGGATTCGAACATCGGCCCTCTGATACGCGAGTCCGTGGCACTAGCCCCGGGACCACAACCCAGCTTAATATATTTTTAATTGCTATGAAAGTACATATAAGTAATTTTCGATGAAAACGACTAAAACATTTTGTACCCACTAGAGTAATGCCCAACAACGTTTGTTTTATTTTATTTTATTTTATTTTATTTTATTTTATTTTATTTTATTTTATTTTATTTTATTTTATTTTATTTTATTTTATTTTATTTTATTTTATTTTATTTTATTTTATTTTATTTTATTTTATTTTATTTTATTTTATTTTATTTTATTTTATTTTATTTTATTTTATTTTATTTTATTTTATTTTATTTTATTTTATTTTATTTTATTTTATTTTATTTTATTTTATTTTATTTTATTTTATTTTATTAGGGAAATCAACAGTTCTACATACATATTTTTAGTAAACAAACAGATATAGTGTATAAACTCAGAACTAATAACAGATTTCCACATAGTATACAAAGTTAGTAAAGAAAATATATATTACATATCAAATAAATACATATCTCTGTAAATAAATTATTGTTTATAATCCAGTTTATGTAACTTAACGAAGAAAACCTTTGTAATATAAAAAGAAACAGGCAAATAAAACTACGTCGAAAAGCATATAAAACTTTATTTTGTACTTCGCAAGGTGTGCTTTAAATTTAGTTTAATCTTGATAAGAAAATTCTCATAGTTCAGAGTGTCGCAGGATGTTAAGAAATAGTTCCATACTAATAATATTTATCATAAACAAGTTGGCACAGCACAGGAACCTATGTGATTTGTTAGTTCCATGAAATTCTAAATTATTGCCTCGGGTGAGTAGATACTATTCAAATGCCAAAGGTGTTGCTCGCCAAATTCACAAACTGGAGTTCCTTTGCCTCTAATTTGATTACAGACTTGGTCAGTTGCGCAATTGATATTTTAAACTCGATCGTAAAAATATCGCATATTCAATCGTAGAAATTAATTTGTTCACATAACTTCCTATGTGTAAACATAAATAAGTTGTCGTTTCGTGTAATCGTAATAAATTGGCGTAGAAATCATAACATTGTGACATTTAATGAAAATCCAAAATGGATTAGAAACCTTTTGAAGGGTACAAGGCAAAAACGAACCGATTTCGAATAACAAATATATTTTTTTCGAAAAATTTATTTTGAGTTACGAATTTTACAGGAGGGCAATTTAAATAATAGTAGAGAAGAAAAATCTTGCAATTCCTTATAAAAATAAAAATAATGAATTTAGAGTAGAGGTTTTGAACGATCAAAAATATCTACTCTAAATTTGAAAAATAAACTTATTTCTTTAACATACAAAAACGATCTCGTTGCAGGAATCGTTAGATTTTAACTTTTTTTTTGCCAGCATTGACCCCATATTTATTTCCAACAATTTATAAGACTAGACACCAGACTTTGTAATTTAAATATTCTTCTTTTTAAAACTCAATCAGGAGAAAAAACTCTACGAATTATCAGTATATTACAACAGAGATATAAGGCTTATGACCTGCCATCGGCGGGTTCAAGTGGCCACTCTACACACTGTGTAACATTAATCATTTTGCCTATATTTGAACATCTATATTCCTTCAATTATTCCATTTGTTGATGATTGTGAAGTTATAGAGCTGAAACCTTTATTAATGTGGATGAGATTGATCTGATTAAATTATTTCACCCACATACTAGGCAACGCCTGAAAATATTTTGTATTTTTTTATACTTCTTCTTGGACCAGGTGGATATAATTCACAGTTTCTAAAAAAAACAACACTTAAGTTAAAATTATAAATAGTTTATAAAATTGTAAAATTATATGTTAATATATTTTGTTATGTAATCGTTTCTTTAAATTAAAATAAAATATTTTTATGTACTTATCTATTAAGCTGGTGATATCATTGTAGATAAACAACTATAACTTGAAAAAAATTGTAATAAACATGGACATAATACAAAAATATCGGAACAATATCACATACAACATTCCAAAACCAGACATGGACAATCGACACTAATAAATCAGGGACTGAAATAATACAATAAACTACCAGACAAAACTAAACAAAAGACTCAGACAAACTTTTTGGAAGGCGTAAAAAATATTATTATTAACTACAGAGTATGAATAAAAAATGAAATATTATTTTTGTAAAATGAATGTAATAATCTATAAGGGTTGATTAATAAATTTAAAATAAAATAAAAAACGAAAATATCCAATTAGCCCGTTTAAGCTGTGTACCCTTCATTTGCGATCGAAATAATTTATAATGGAGTTATGTATACCATAACATTTCGTACATCTACAAAGTAATTTGCTCTCAGCGACATTAGTATTATTACACCGCACTTCCTCCAAATAATACTATTTGTTCCACAGATAGTATTATGCAAAACTTACCTGCACTCTTTCAACCACAAAAGAGTAACCGAACGGTTAATGACAACAACATATCATAGATGACAGCATTGAGTAAATAATTATAAATGTGCGATTGTATAAAACAACAATTTTTTTCACGACGTTTTCAGAAAATAAAAATGAACTGATTACATGTGTTAAATAGCTGTGTCCAGGCGGATGAATTATTCAGTTCTGTGCCTTATAAATACAATTCCAAAATACAGGAGTCATACCTTTACCATGACAGTATAATTATAGGTAAATACTCCCGAGCGATTACGAAGATACACTACCGACCCTGTGACTTCAAGATTTGGGTAGTCACATCGATACGTACCAAAAAAACGCGTACCACACGGTACACATGTCTTCATTATGACTGTAAATTTGAAGATAAATTCTCCCGAGCAATTTAATAATTTAGCATTTTCGGATTGTTTGCGTATTTTATTATGTACATTAATAATTTGTATAAATGCAATATTTGCATTTTAAGGGGTTTATTTTGACACAAAACTAAATTTTGAACATCACATAGATTACATAACTCGTAAGGCACTTAAACTACTAGGATACCTTAAAAGAGTTACCAAACCCTTTAAAAGACCGGAAACTGTTATTTGTCTATATATGAGTTTGAGTCGCAGTAATCTTGAGTATGCCTCATGCGTATGGAGTCCGCAATATCAAAATCATATAAACTCAATAGAATCTATTCAAAAAAGTTCTAGATATAAGTCCCGAATTTCTAACTCCCGCTCAAATTTAAATTACGAGCAACTTCTAACTCTTTTTCATTTTTATTCCCTGACAAAACGTCGCGATGTTTTTGGTATAAAATAACTGTATAAAATATTGAACTATAAAGTAGATACTAACCTCTTTAATAAAATCTAAATAAATATAGGACTGACAACACTCAAGACATCGGGACATATTTAAACTGCCTTTGTTTTCAAGTAATGCTACATACCACACACCTATAGCTTGCAGGTGTCGGGAATATAATATATACTGCCGAAATATCAAAATTGTCATTTTTCATAATACTCTCAAAAAATTTGCAAATAATCTCTTAGAAATAAATTTAAGTTAAAAAGTACACATGTCCAACAATTTTTTAATTGTTTACTGTGTAAGAAATAAATAAAAAACATAAATTAAAAAAAAAAAACAGATGTTATTCTATCTGTTTTGCGTAGTTCTATAATTGAAAATATATGTTCATGTGAAATTGTATCGATGTTTCATAGTATTTGTCTTTGTTGAATTACCTTATAAAACATTTTTTTATATTGAATACTCGAGTCAATTTTTTTATCTTCTTTAGTTTATTTATTAGTTTCAATTGAAATTATCGTTGACAGTTAAAATTAACACAAGTTTTATATTTTTTAGAGATGTTCGGTTTCTTCTTTACTTTTTCATTGTATTTTTGATTATTTTATTTTCACTAAATTGTTTATTTAATATTTTACTATTATTTATTTGTTTATTATATGGCACAAGTGCCTTGAGCAATATAAAATATAACATTATAATCAGTTCAGTTGTAAGAAAATAAAAAACAGTATTAAAACGTGGATATGTAAAAAAAAAAATTAAAATTAAAATCATTCATATATGCATGTCAGCATACAAAAAAAAATGTCGGTATTTAATGAACATAAAATGAGTTAACTGCAGATAATTAGCAAGGGTAACTTTTGTAAATAAATCCTTAATCTTTACTAAAAAAAAATATTAATATTTGTATAGATGATTTGAATTCACAAAGACTCGAGTTAAAAAATGTTGATATGAGAGGTACGTTCATTTTCTAATCTGTGTGTACGCAGAATAGATGAGTGACAAAGATAGTTGGTTTGAAAAGGGTGACAATAATGTAGAGTATTTTGTCTAGTTTGACGTGTTGGTATGTTAATATTCATTAATCTTTCTTTCATAATATTATGTATTACACAATACATTGTTCACGGCTGTAATTATTTCTGTTAACAATTTTTTCGTAAAACTAATGTACCTAACCCAAAATAATCCATAAATCTATACAATATGCAAACTGTGTATTCCTATCACTAACACAGGCCAACACACATTTTGGTGCCTGCGATTTTTTAACTGTTCCTGAGTAATTTTTGGATGCAGAATGTAAAAAAGTTCTCAGATTTTGTCTATCAGATCTAGTTTTTGAGATTTTTAAAAAAATTGTGTATATAATTTACGTTATAACTGTTATAATATATAATATTACTATTGACAGTTAAAAAAAACAAAGACACATGGATTTAAGTATTTATTGCAAAAACTTAATTTACATAATTACATTAGTCACTAATCACATAAAAAAATTCTTTTATACGATTTTCTAGAGTGGAGTTTACTAGGGCAGTCTCGCTGAAGGCTCCAGCAGTAGTCCGTCATCATGTGGCTATCCCATCGTCCTTGATAACGATGTTCCATAGTTTTAATATCCTGGTGGAATCTTTCCCCCTGTTCTTCACTACAATCACCTAAGTTTTCTGGAAAACGATCTAGGTGGCTGTTGAGGTAGTGAACTTTTATACTCATGTTACAGCCGAGAATATTAAAATTTGAAAGCATAGTTTCCACTAATTCTACGTAATTCTCTGCTTTATGATTGCCAAGAAAATTTTGTACTACTTGAACAAATGAACTCCAAGCGTTAGATTCAGTCTCGTTCATTGATGTGGTGAATTGTGGATCTTTAACAAGTTGCCTTATTTGAAGACCATCAAATATACCAGAATTTAGTTTTTCCGTGCTAATGCCAGGAAATTTACGTGACAAATACCCAAAACAATTTCCATCTCGATTTAAGGCCTTCACAAATTGCTTCATTAGGCCTAGCTTGATATGCAAGGGTGGAAGTAAGATTTTTTCTCTTGAAACCAAAGGTTCGTTGATCACGTTTTGTATTCCTTGAATCATGACATCTCTTGAAGGCCAATTTTTGTTAACCCAGTGCTCATTTTTAGCTCTGCTGTCCCAAAGGCACAAAAAACAAGGATATTTTGTATAACCACTCTGCTGTCCAAGGAGGAAGTTAATCATTTTTAAATCAACACAAATTGACCACTGATGTTCTTCGTATTTAATTTTTCTCAAAACTAATGCTATTGTTTCATATTCTTCCTTCATGGTAGTAGAATGACCAATAGGAATTGAGCCATATTTGTTACCGTTATGTAAAAGAACACATTTTAAAATACGTTTTGAACTGTCAATAAAAAGGCGCCAATCATCTGGAGTGTATTCAGGCAAACCCATTTTTTCTAAGAGCCCTTTTATATTGTTACAGAATACCAAGTCATTTTCCTGAGTGAAAAAAGGCAGCAGATCCTTATCTCTTTTACGATAAAATGTAATATTAGTACCTCGACAAAGTAGATTTTTTTCTTTTTATCTGGATGCAAGTAATTCAGCGGATTCCTTTGAGAGATTCAGGTCTCTTATAATATCGTTTAGTTCTTCTTGATTGAAACACTGCGAAGTTGCTAAATCTGCTTCAAAATCGCTGTCGTTTTCTGATTGAATTCTTTTAACTTCGTCAGACGTTGATGTTTCTGTATCATCTTCTGTCAGTTCGGGTAGACTGCTGAATGATGGAACGGATATTTCTTCCGAATGCACAACAGGCCTTCTTGCAGAATCTAGATCAGGATATGTCCATTTGTGTCTATTGTTTCTATTTATGCCTTTAATATTAACGAGACAAAAATAGCAGTCGTCATGATGGTTCCGCGGTTCTCTCCAAACCATCGGTACACCAAATTTTAGGCACTTCCTCTTTCCAGTTGTCCACTGTCGCAAATGTTCAACACATGTTTTACATATGAAATGTGGGGCCCAAGATTTATCTTGATCTCCTAAATGAACGCCAAAATAGGCAAGATAAGCTCTTTTCACAAAGTCAGAAATCGTTTTTCTGCTCTCTTTCAAAGTGTATTCATCACACACATAACAAAAAACATCGGGATGATTTACACAGGTACGTCTGCTTGTGGATGCCATTGTTTTAGTTTAGTGTCTTGATACTACAAAACGACCAAAATTTACACAAAATGATAGCACAACTTTACTTGGGAAAACTCAGTAATATACTAAATCAAGTACAGCCAAGCAGGTATAAAAGGATCGGGTCATAGGCAATTACAGGTATAAAAGTAATTAAGAGCATCGTATTGAGTAGTTCCTAGTATAGGAACATTGGGTCAGGGACAATTCCAGGTATCCATTTGGCTAATTAGATTCTGGGAAATTTCTATTTTGACGATTAAGTACATATTTATCTCTTTATTTGTTGTCCTTTATCAGAAAAAAACTACATCATTTAACCTGTAACGTGTATCTAAAAAACTAGAGCTGATAGAAAAAATCTGGTGGCATTTTTGGAATCAGCACATTAAAAACATCTAAAATCAGATGTTAGATTTCTGGCACCAAATTTTTTTTTTCATTTTGTTGGCCTGTGTAATTAACAAAAACATTTTGCTCAATAAGCACACACGCTTTTAGTTTCTTAGAGACTTTTTGACAACTCGTAAAAAAAATATGAACCTTTATAATAAAGGTTGTTTTGAGTTCCATTCAGTCTTACCTTAGAATGCCTGAAATCACTTCCGCATCTCGTTTCATGTCTGTAAAACTCCTTAACGCATTGAATACTTTTTGAAATATAGGTACCCAGGAAGCAGTCCGTTTTTTAACTTGTAAATAGGTATATTTTATTATGAATAGTTCTACCTCAATACTTTATTATATCAACTTGTTTAACCAGTTCAAATTATTTGAAGATTTTTACTATTGTTCCTCTGAACCTCCAATAATCAGGAATTTATTTTTTGGAAAGTTTAATTTAAGCTTATTTTCACTTAACGAGACGCATGTATTATTTGATTATCTCCACATTACATTGACACAGTCTAACAGAATACTTCCCGTGACATAGTAAATATGCCTTATGCCTTATGAGGCCAACAACATGCGTCCTCTTATTCGAACCTATCATATCAAATTTCCCCATATTCAAAACGACACACAAATCGAACGATCACTTTCCTTGTATTATTTTTATGTATCAAAGTCTTATTGTAATTACATATTTTTTGTATTAAAGAAATATTCGTAAATATTTGTGTAAAACTACTAACCGACTCTTTTATGTCGCCCGGTTTTAAATGTATCCGTCTAATCGTCAGGACACTAATAACACTAATGATTAAATTTAACCTTACAACTTTACCGTTGTAATAAATACATTCTCACCCAAAACATTAAAAGAAATAAAAAATACGATACATAAAAAGTACTTTTTACGTGACGTTCAATCTGCACATTTTAACTAACAGTCATTTAAATAAATTAATAAAGTTACGCCCTTTTAACATAGTATTGCAAATATAAATGCCAAAAAATTTTTTTTACATCACTTCAGTTAATTGAAATATAATAAAGTTACGCCCTTTTTATATGACGTCTTGATAGCTGCTATAATAATAAAGAAATTAAACCCCTTTGTGTAGCTGTTGACGCATCCGTCTGCTATTTTTGAGGTCCTGGGTTCGAGCCCTGGAATAGTGGACATGAAATAACGATTCAAAAGATTGTTTATACTACTATTACTCATTGTTCTTGGAATATCACCTGAAGTGCAAGACTGATTGATCACCTTACCATCACCGTACCCTATGCACTGCACACATGTGGTGCGGAAAGGGGAATGATGATGATGATTATATTACGTCAGAATTTTGTAAAAGGGAGTTACGCCCTTTCTTCGCGTGCCCGCAGAACGTAAGCGTGCATGTTCGCGATCCATTTTTCTGCACTCGTGATAAGGATGGTAAGAGAGTATAAAAGGCGCGATGGACCAATCCCTCTCTTCACTCTCCTCTCTACTCTCGTTCAGGTCGAGTTGACTCGGTTCTCAACCTGTTGACTAGTTGAAAGGTAATTTGACAACTCCGGCTGCTAAATACTCGTACGAGTTAGTCTAGTTGAGTGCGCATTGGCGGTGCGAAGTTGGCGAGTGATTTTTTTCCTTTACGCCTTTTTGGTGATTTAGTGTGCCCGTGGATTTCAGCAAAATGAAAATTTTGGTAAGAATGAATTATAATCACTGCTTAAGACATAAAATATCGTTATTCTTATTTAATTAATGATTAAATGGCTTATGCATTAGTAATTATAATAGTACGTCATAAATAACGATAAATTTATATTCATCACTATATTATAAGCCAAATAGGTAAAGTGTGTTGTACTGTGTATGAATTTTATTCTATTGGTACATATAAATTGGTTATGTTTTTTATAATTGATTTAGTTTTTTATTATTTATTATGTTAATGATCATTAGGTTAGTTGGATTAATTACGTTTTTTTATTGTTATTATTATGTTAACTTTGTTAAATAGCTAATCTCCTTAGATTACATGTTTTACATTTTGTAAAATGTTTCCCTCGGCACGGGACACCCTACTGAGGGAACATTATTCTGTATAAAAAAAAGAATACAAGCAATGTAAAAGTATAAATGAATTAATATATATAATGATGAATTCAATGTAAGAAAACGGGAATACACATTTAAATTGCAGAATTATTGCCACTTGCAATCTCGTACATTTTAACAATAAAAAATACATCGGTATGTAAACGTTAGGAATATTTATATAAACCGTATAAATATCTGTACATTAAAATATAAAACACGAAAGTCTACCTTTCTCCGTTTTGATGTAAAAAATGGAGAAATCATCCCAGTCAGCTATTTTATTCGTGAATAGAACACCATTTTTGTGGTATAAACGCCTTTTATGTTGAAATAAAAATCTGCACTCCACTGTGTTTTAGAGAAAAAAACATCAATAGTCTCAGTTACGCACTTTTAAACTAAATAAAATTTAAAAAATACATTGAGAGTTTTTTTAAAGATTAACATTGGGTGGTTCATATGCCAATATATCTATAACCCTTTTAAAATAGTACAAAAAATTAATTATGATAGAAATTTTAAAAAAACCCTCAACATTCATTACGGATATTCTATAAAAATTATTTGAAGTTCGCACAGAAGACACTATTTATAAAATAAATTCTATAATTCCAAATTGTTTATCAAGAAAAAAACCGCATTGCAACACGTAAATGTGAATAAAAAAATAAAAAATACATTTTATTTCCTTAATATCGAAACTCTACAAAATGTATACACTTTTTTAATTTTTCTAAACTAATATTTCAATTTTATCTATCGTATTATTCCAATAGCCATTAATAATTTAGTTTTAACAATGTAGGTAAACCAACACACGTGTCATGGCATTGTGCGAATTTTTTTAATGTTTTGGTGTATTTTGTATTTATCACATTTGCTAAAAAAAATAATTTGAAAATAAGTTAATTTATTTTTTTAAATTACAACAATTAATTGTGCGACCTTTTTCTAATCATTTCATAAAACTAAAGCAAAAGTTAAATGAAAACAAAAAAGGTGTACAAGTAAAACTCAGAATAAATGTAAATAAAATACATTCGACTGTTAGTAAGATCGTGTATGTAACTTTGTAAAAATATCAATTTCGTCTTTTTTTTACTGACCGACTGATTTTGTACTATGAACGCGATATGTTACAAAAACTTTAAAAGTAATAAAAAGTATTTTTGCCACAGATATTTTTAATAAAAAAATTAAATGCAGAAACGAAATTTTCGTTTTTGAAAAACTTTATTTCAGAATACAAGTCAAATCATGACAAAATTACGATTTGAGTTATGGATACCCAATAATGAATAAAATAAAATTAAACTAAACATGTTTTATTTTTTTCGTGTTTTAAATAGTACAGGAACGCCTCTGCATTTGTTGGTTCCCAGGGCACATGCGCAAAATAATAAAAAAATGTATTAAATGACTCTGTGAATATGAAACACTACAAACGGGGAGTCGGTTACATAAATTTAAAAAAAGTTATGCAAAACGTTAAAAAAAAAACCAACTTTTTTGGCGTTTTTGATTTGAACTTTAATATAATCTAAACTTTTTTTAAATAAAATTAAAAGTAATGTGGTGGCCTCTGTGGTGTTATGGCTAAGACGTTCGATACACGCATGGAAGTTCAGGGTCCGGTGACAACCCATTTTTTTTCTCTTAATAATTCAACAACAATAGCACTGTAATAATTGTTGGGCTACCTGTCCTATTGTGGTTTTAAAAAATAATAAAAAATACTTAAAAACACGAAAACGTTTTACGTACCTGTTTATATATTTTATTTTGATACGACAAACAACGTTTTCAGTATAATAAATAAAATTCCTCAAAAGTCACTGACAATTTGCTTAAAATATTACACAAATTACTAAACATGTAAGCTGTACACATAACTTACCTTAAAACCTTTATTTTTACACCAATAAAAGGACATAAGAAACTGAACTTAATTTTTGTTTTAATATTAAGAGTTTTAATTTGGTGTAAAATTTACCATTTACAACATAACGATCCTTAATAAAAGTTCTAAATACTTTAATCAATATGCATAAAATAAAAGTTAATTAAGTTTATCTTTAATGGGCAGACATAACCGTTTAACTGTATTTTTGTTCATTTTGTGATTAATATGAGTAAATGTTCCTTGTATATGCCTGCATCAATGGTATTAACAATACACTTATACGACTACTTAAAACACACATGTACAATTTTGTGCCCATTAAACTTCGGTTGTAATCAAACAGATATGCGTATTTGTGTCCTATTTTCAGTAGCGCAAATAATTCAAGATGGTCTCAGCAACATAAGAAGACTTATTCATATCATTCATTGAGTGGTACAAATAGTATAACTTAGTTCTAGTAGCATAAGTTGACTCATTTCGTCCCACTTTTAATGGTGCAATTAGTATTTCTGAAATGTTTCTGTTGTTTGTACAAATTTGTACGATGTGGTTACATAAATAAAATGATTTGTTAATAATAGCCCATATAAAAAAATATAAGATCTGTAGCTAAATAATTGGGTACATAATAAGGTTTTTTTCAAATCAAAGAAATATTGAACGCAATTTCACTTTTTACATTATTTTAAAAACCCCATGCATATTATTAGAATCTACATTAAAGCGATATCTTAAAAGTTATGTTTTTTTTACTGTGTCAGAAGCACACACATTTTTAATCATAACTTTGTAATTATATTCTACGAGAAAAATAAGATTCAAGAAATTGAACTAAGCTGGATAAAATTTTGAAACCATTTATTTTTAAAGCAACTTTTTTAGTTGTTAAAAATAGTTTATTTTAATAATTTCAGTTTTCTCTTATTTTTATGATGATTTAATTGGCTCTAGTATTTCAAAATATATTATTTTGGTACTTCGATACATGCATTATATTGTTTAAATGAATGCCTTGTCGGCTTCGTCATGTAATGGTCAGCGCGTTTGCCTACTTACGACCTAAGAGGTCGGGAGTTGGATTCCCGACATAGTTGATATGAAATATTGATTTAAAAGGGTGTTTTCACATTAAAATATTTTGTAGTCCCTGGACTGGTACATGAAGCGTAAAACTAATCACGCTACCTTCATGTGACAAATTCGGTGTACCAATCCAGTGCCTTATGCACCATTAGGGCGAAAAAAGAATGATGATGATGTCGACCAATAAATAAAATGACTCTCTTACAGTCAGTATAAAATATTGCAGCGAGACTTATTTTAGTAATCTTTAAGTTTGGTCATATCACTTTACTAGTTCGGGAATTTCACTGGATACGTTTTCCACAAAGAATGAAATACAAACTCTGTTGGATTATGTATAGGTCGCTGCACAATTCTGCTCCAGAATATGTAAGGGGACCTTTCCACTCCAGATCAACTAGCTGACAGACGTCTTACGCTTAGATCAGATACACCTAAGTCGAAAGGAAAAGTTATTATACTTCTACGCAAACAGCGCACCGAATTCGGCGAACGCGCATTTGCGGCCGTAGGCCCTATGGCATGGAATGCTCTCCTAGAACGAGGCTATGAGAGTGACGTGGTGTTTCGGAAATAACTTTAAAAAATCATTTGAATAAATTCGTAGCATGTGATAACAAAATAAATTGTTTTGCTTAAGTTACAAAATCAAATTAAATTTAATTCTTCATAAAATAATCACTTTGTAAAGCACCCTTGAGATATTATTTTACGAGAATAGCGCTTTATAAGATATCCATCATATTAATAATAATGATGAAATGAATGCCTTTATGCAGATTGTGCCCAGGAAGGTGTCCAAGAAGAAAAAAATACTATTTATTAGTTACCGACCGAAACAAGGTTTTCGGCCGAAACAGACACCGAAACCGAAATTTATTGTAATAAGTACAAAGATTAATTATTAAAGTAATTTTAATGAAACCCTGAACATTCAATACGGAAAGTCTTTATAAAATATTTAAGGTTCATACAGTAGACACTCTTTATAAAATAAATAATATTATACAATTATATAAAAATGAAAAATAAAAGAATTTGAAATGAATAAGTCACTCAGATACCAACATAATATTGAAATTCTTAAATTCCATACAAATCATGGTCAAAATAGCTTTGTCTTCAAAGGTGGAAAAAATTATAATAATCTTCCTAATGAACTAAAAACTATTAAAAATAATATATCAAAAAATTTAAGTCAATCTAAGGAAATTTTTCTAACTCGTGTAAAAACAACAATAAATTTTAATTAGGATAAATGTATTATTGTTTTATGTTTTGTCTTTATATTTCCTATGTTTTTTTTTTCTTTTCATGTACTTGTATTTAAAATTATAAAAACTCTTATAAATAAACAACTACAACAGTGTAAGTTACTCAAGCACAATAGTTAGTCTCTTTTTTTGGAGAGTTTCAGTGATAACATTAACTAGATGTGTAAAAGTAGATATGCTTAGAATTTTACAAAAACATGTACTTTTTCTGTACCGCATATCCTTTTAATAAACGCAAACAAATAACGTAACTGGACGCCATTTTGAGCAATTTACAATTTAGGATTTTTGTATAATCAATAATCATTTAAATTTTTGGAATGAATGTTGTGAATTGCTTTTTGAAGCTGAATAATACACCAGAGTTGGTAAAAACTATTATATTAACTACTTTATGGTAGTTTAAAAAAAACATTTTCAATCATTAAAATAGAATTTAAAACCAGAAGTCTACATAATATAATATATTTGTACCCATGGACGCTGGAGTATTAAAGTTGTACGAATATAATTTGAATTATTATTTCTCTTCATTTACTTTGATAATAATGAAATGAAAATATCCATCTATGGGATAATTTATGTTTTCCCCATTATTTATTGTTGCTGATGTTTAATTATTATGTGGCTGTGAAATTCACTGCTAATTCAAATTATGCTTATTAAAAAAATAACAATGATTTATTTACTATTACCACTACTATCGGGCCATTTTCCTATAGATGTAGACATAGAGGATTAAACGCTACATTTACTTTTGTCATGACCAGATTTTGGTTTTTCTAACCATTCTACGTCTTTCTTGGCCATCCTCGTCCTATGTTACCATTAATTCTAGCCATATATACCTACTTATTTAGTTATTAATATTTTTGTTGTTTTTTAACTCAATATTTGCTCTATTCTACTCTCTTTTAGAGACATTCCAGATATTGGCACTCTCAGAAATGTGTACTTTGCTCAGTTTCAATCCACTAAAACCTATTTAATAGTTGGCTGGGGAGGGGGTGCGCCATTCATCTTAAAGCCTCTCATAATTTCACAGAAATGATTATTGAGAATAATATTCCAGCGCCCTTTAACATACCCGTCAGAAGAGTTGTTTCAATACACGAAGGTACTAGATAAAATTCAAATGTACCTAAAATTAACTCTTACACACTTCTTGTCTAATAATGAGAGATCTCAGCAAAACATTCGTACGAAGTTTTTCTAGAGCAAGAATTATGTCATACCCAAAACCCATTTGACTTTTTCTCAGAAACATCTTTCTTTTATGGATCCGAGAGTATTTAATATTCAGAAAGAGCGCATTAAACTCACAAGGACAGCAACTATTTTTTAAGAAAGGAGTTAAGGACTGGATTTTTCTTAGCGGGAGGGATTTGAGTGGGAAACTCCTTGATGATTTTCCGAATGTTTGAGTTTACTGTTTATCATATTGATGTACCATTTATTTAAAAAAATGTGTATTATTATATTTCTGATCCAATATAATTATATGGGTTCAGAAATATATTCGTATGTCAGTGTTACATCATTTATCATGCCAACTTAACACAGGACTTTAAGTCCCATGGAGCTGGAAGTTACAACTGGTCCAAGAAAAAGAGTGAAAATTTTTCAGGCGTTGCCTCAGTCACATGAATCTTACCAACATTAATAAAGATTTTAGTTCTTGAACAGTACAAAAATCCAGCCAGAAAGGTGAATGTTACGCATCGTGAGCCCTGTAAATGTTTAGATTTCTATATTCTCTTCTCTAAAATTTTCTTTAGTATAATATATTCATCTTGATAACATCTAAGGAAGAGAAATCCGGTCTTTTTCTACAAACATTTATACAAACTCAAAATATTGTTGCCGAAATATTAATTTATTTTTATATAAAACCCGATTGTCCAGTTTTTGCGGTTTTGAAGTTAAAAATGCAGAGATCATAGAAATATGTGGAAATAAAATACCGATGTCCGCTTTCGGCTTAAAAAAGTTTTTTTAAGTATGAGTTAAATCTGAAATTCACTTTATTTTAGTGCAAAAAAAAATCAGTAGTTCTAAACACGCTATTTTTTGTAGAACATTTCGTTTAATGTGATTCAAGTGGTTTTCTTTTTTCAATTTAAATTTTAAATTTTTTATTTTTGAAACCAACACAAGTCATTGTAATAAACGATACATAAAGAATAACAACAAATAAAAATACCAATTATGGGTTTCATATAGGAACAAAAATAGCAAGAAACAAAACGTACAGTTCGCTAGGGGTGAAAGGAAGTGGGATGGGAAAATAGGGAAGAAAGAAAGAAGAAAAAAATACTTAGTTAATATAAAACAATGAAGAAGAAATAAAAGTGCATATTTATACTTTAAGCTACTGATTTGTAAAGGTTTTTTTTACACTAAAACAATTTATAGTACCTGGACTGGAACTTGAAGCGTAAGATTGATCATAATACATGCATATTATAAAAATGGTCGAGAAACGCGAAAATAGAAAAAACCTCACTTTCTCTTTTAAATATCATTACTCTCGACTTGCTTGACTGAAGTTTTCTTTAATTAATTACGCGACTCACTTAGACAAATAAAATTTTGCCTGCTTGAATTCATTATAATTCGATGTTCTGAAGTCATTATCCTTTTCTAACGGTTTCTTTTGCATTACATTATTTTAAGTTTTTGTATTTTTGCTGTTTATTTATGTACTATTCATAACTTTAAATACCTTGCTATCTCTCTTTGAGTTTTATTACGTATCAATATATCTTATTTAGTCACGGTATTTTCGCATTGAAAGTAATGGAAAGTATTGTTTTAAGTATTTTACTCGTCACTTTCCCAGTATTTTAATATTCAATTTAAATTTTAAACCAGCTTTTGGTCTCGTGGTAGTTTTGTGGACTCACGACAACTCAATTTACATTTTTACAGCACAATATACTGAGACGTTTAGGAAATGGTCTAAAAATTAAAATATTTGGGTAAATAATAAGAACTCAAACATTTGTATGTATCGTGGTTTTACAAGTAAAAGTGACTATTTGCCAAAATGACGAAATTGAGATTATTGACATAGTATTAGCATAATGCTTGACTGGTAAAAATGCCAAGTCAATTCGACACTCTAAAAAGAATTTAATTTGTAAAATATTTGACCATTTGATAGAAACTCACAGATTTTCGACAAGTAAAACTGACCAACACACATAGTCACTTTTATCAGTAAATTTAAGATCCAAAGAATTGACCAAGTAACAGTAAGTAAATTTTACTTGTAGGTGATGTCACAGTGAAGAGTTAGTTAAAGTTAGTAGTCAGTAGTTAGTAAGTTTTTATACGTTTTGTATTTGACAGATACGGTTTATTTTTATAAAAATTAATTATTAAAATTTATTCTTTAGATTATTACGTTACACTTCTTAATTATTTGTTCTTTTTCATTTTTTTTGTATGAATGTGTTTATTTTACCTTCATAAATAAATAAAAAAATGGAATATTGAAATAAAATACCTCAAAAACATTATTTAAAGTTATAAAATAAAATAATAAAAATTTTATCTCCCTTAATGAACGAAACAAAAATGATTTTTTGTCAAATTTCATGACAAATTTTACATGTAAAAGTTTTTCAAATATTTTTTTTAAATACAAAAGCGATACTGTTTTTTAATATGTTTATACTTGAAATTAAAGTTGAAAGTACCGTACATTTATTGTAAAATTACCAACCTCCTAAATGAAAATTCTGATCTTTGGGAAGCAATTGAACTCTAGAAAAACACTAAAATGAACATTATTGATTTTGTCACTTTGTCAATTTCTCTTGTATGCCCACGATAATAGACATATATTATTCTGTGTCCACGCAAATGAAGAATATAAAAACACAGGTCCATGTGTAAAATTATTCCATTGCTTCTGGTCACCAGAGCAGAGACGTAATATTATCGCTTGTGTGGCTGTGGAGTAACACGAATCTACATTGGATACAAAGACTTGATATATCTCTCTTATTTTTGTAAATAGCGAAATTGTATTTTTTCAAATCTTTGATATACATTTAAAAAGTAAAATTCTGTAAATGTGCAGGATTTTAATACAAACAAATATTCATCCCTGTTCTTCAAAGAATAATTATTTGAACGAAAGTGAAGCCAATACAACAATCAATATGTTTAACTGTATAAGTGAGAGAATGGAGATATGACTAATAACAAGGAAGACAGAGACGCTGTTTTATGGCCGGTGCTTCAGTCGGTTATTGGCAGTGAGTTGGTGTTTACGCTGGTTTATTTATTATAATAATTATTATTTTAATTATGACCGGCGTGTTTACGAAATTATTCAGCAGTACGCCTCTATATTTTTTTTTCAAATGTCTTAACTTCAGAATATTCCGCCTTTAACTTGATGTTACCGCATTAGAAACGGTATTTCGGCACTGCCTTTTAAGAGTTAATTACTATTCTTTTCATGTTACAAAGATGCTTCAGTTTTGTTTTAGTTGTATCAAAACATAACCTTATTGAATCTTAATTTATTATACAAAATTATGAATAAATGTAAAAAAAAAAACATCAATGCTTTTCATACGAAACAATACATATAAAAAAAATACCAAAGAGGGAGAAACAGTCTCAAAACTCTTTGTAGGTACGTGGATTCAGAAATTTACATTCGTTTACCTACCTGAAGAAATAAAAGAAACAGAACGCCCTTAAATATTAAAAATCAATTAAAAATATGTGTTTTTGATAAACTATGATACAAAATAAAATGGCACTAAAAGTTAGTATTAGTTCTTAAGATGGTATAAACAAACTTAATAATTTTAATAAATTACATAATTATTGTCATCTTTTATATCCGTTTTTGTTTGTAGGCGTCACAAATAAATTGTATTGTGTTGCTTGCGATTCTTAGTAAAATTGGGTGTTTTCTTTGGTTTCAGCTCTTGACACTTTTGGCCATCGGCTGTGTGGCGCTGTGTGCGGGCAAAGAAGTAAAAGAAGATACGAAAAGTAGCAATAACAGTAAAGAAGGAGATAAGAAGACTGACAAGAGAGGGGCTGTAGAGATCCAAACTTCCAATTCTGCTTACATCACACCAACCCCTAGCATCGCCGGTAATTATTGTTAGAACGCATTTTTTCTTATGTAAATTTAAAAAAAATGTTTCACCGCCGTCCAAATACGCAATATAGTTTTTCTGGGTCCATTAGTGTGTCGTTCGTACTTTTCGACGTTTCGGCTGGCATTGCGATGCCCATCATCCAACAGCTATTCTCATCACCAAATACACTCAAACTTCTTTACTATACTTATGTGCGTAGTTAACTCGAATTCGCTTCATTAGTATGGTCCCCTCAGTATAATGTATATATTAATCAAATTAAGAACATTCAAAAGAAATTTATAAGGAGCCTGGAATATCGTTTTGGCAACATTGAAAATGATTACGGCACATCTTTGATTAATTTGAATAAAAAATCACTACAAAAAAGGCGCCTTACATTTGATTTAATTTTTCTTTTTAAAATTCTAAATAATATAGTTGATTCGCCTTATCTTTTACAAAATATTGATTTCCGTTGTCTTCTTCGCTATACCAGATTAAATTCCCTTTTTTATGTCCCAAATTGTAAAAACATTTATACCTCAAATTCATTCATTAGACGTACCTGTAGAAATTATAATGGACTCAGTATTGATGTAGACATTTTTAAACGCACGTTGCATTTATGCAGAAAATTTCTTCATGGGGTCGATTATTTGGGAGAGTTGCTTAATGTGCATCTTGAGTGGTTTATGCTATGTATGTATATGTGCCGCATGTTATGTATATGTTTGTGTGTGTTTTATATGTGCGTTCTTGTGTGTGTGCGTGGATGGCTCAGAGTGTGCATTCGGTATTTTATTTTTATTTTAATTTATTACCTCTGTGGAAAACTCAAACGTAAACAATTTATTTTTATTTTTTGTCACATTTAATGTTTATATCTTTAGCAAAATTTATGAAAACTTAATTGGTATTTTTATGTTTAAAAAATGTTGTTTTTAATACTTATTATGTATGACTATGTTTTCTGAATAAAATAAAATAAAAAAAATAATGAGGTTTAAACTTATTTGTGTACATATCATTTGTAATACAGTTATCATTTGTACCATGTCACAGTCATTGCAAGGTGCAGCTTGTTAATATGAAAACTTTGGAATAATTTAGAATTTTTTTAAGACGTTGCCTAGTAAGCAGGTGTTATAATTCAGTGAGATGAATTACAACAATGTTTTGAGTATGTCCAAATGTTTGTACACATACTGAATTTCACTTTCTTGGGAATTGAATGATAAAAATCACAAAAGTGAACATATGGAAAGAGTTGGGGAAATGTGGATGTTAAAACATAGGATAATTTAGTGAATGTAACAGCGTGTGAATTAGTTACTCAAACCAGCCAATGACAGGTCATAAGCTCTGTAAATTCCTAGACTTCCGTATTCCCGTCTCAAAAATGTTTTTACTCTCACAATAAATTTAGATAAATCTCATCCGCTCCAATAAAGGTTTCAGCTCTAACTTCAAGAAAATTAATAGACGGAAGATTTTAACAAATATATATGCTCAAACATAGGCAGAATTGTTAATTTTAGACAGTGCGTAAAGTAGCCGCTTATACCAGCTAATTAAAAAAAAAAAAAAAAAAAATTTTTTTATTTTATTTTATTCATTTATTATTTACATACAATATTACATTTTATTTATTTTAAGACATTTTTGAATTTTTTTTTTTTTACAGGACTTACCAAGCCAATGAATATGGCTTGTCGGTAAAGATCCTTTACAATTAATCATATGATAGTCCTACATGGTTTTATAATTATAATTACTACTAACTTAGATATAGGGAGCGAAAAAAAGTACATGTAATTGATGCTTTCAAAAAAAATATTTAGAAGATGCAAAAAAAAAGCAAAAAATAAGTGAATGATCACGCAATTTTAAGATAAAAAATAAATAAATACAGAACCGGAGTACCAAAATTTTAAACAGAAGTGTGTACATATTTAATAGGCACAAAGCATTTTATTAAAAACATTATTTATTAACATATCCATATCTATATCTATATCTATATCTATGTCTATATGTATATCTATATCTATATCTATATGTAAGTCTATATTTATATATCATCCTCATCCATATCCATACATATTTATAACCGTACATGCACACATACATATCCATACATACATATATACACATATATACACATACATACATGTAAACATACATATACACACATAAACATCCATGAAAATATTACTTAGTTATAAATTCTATTTAATCTATATCTATATTTACAAATATTCAATTTTTTTAATATATAAAATCCTGATCGAATGGTTGCAAATATTTGCGTTATTATGATTAACCTAAATATTCAGTTTTAAGGGCCATTTTCAAAGTTTTAAATAACTCACTATTAAATAATTAAAATTATGTTGGTGTAGAGTGGCATTCAAAAAACGGACATTTGATCCATGAGTTCGAGACTCTAGCCCCAGAACCACAACCCGATTCATTTATTTATATTATTGTTGTGCACACAGTGCTTTGTTGGTTCAAAACTTGTACTATGAATTTATTTAAAAAAAAACCTTTATATATATCTGACACAACACACATTACGTATACAACACAATTTATGATACAATTTTCAGAACAGGACAGCAAGATGTTAAGACAGTATGTATAACAGGTGACTCTATTTGTGTTGGTGTATTGTTATTGTTGTAAATGTGGAGTGTGAAGTATGGCTTGTGAAGTGATGTGCGTAAAACGTTGTGATTGTATTATATGTAAAGTACATTTAGTATTTTTTGGGTTCGTTTTTTATTTTTTCCAAAAAGAGGCTAAATATTATAATTTTCAATGATTCGCAACTTCTTTTGAGTGATCATAAGCCCTGTTTAAATGCCTAGACATTTTTTCTTCTCTAATAATTTGACATTTTTCTCTATTGTAAGATGTAAACTTTTACTTTTGATTTTTGACAGATTATTTAAAAAATATTTTTCTTTGACAGTATCTCATGGACCTACCGTAATCCCCCTGGGAACTTCATCTCCAGGGATAGTCTATGCTCCTCAAAAACAGATTATAGCTACTGCATCTCCTTCTCAGGTGAGACATTTTGAACTTATACATGCAAACCGTGACCATTTTTTATCCTTAAAAAAATAATTTGAGATCATCGTCAGAGTTTTATTTTAGTAAAAGACATTTAGGGTAAACAATTGCAAACGTATGCATTATTTTATAAATACATGTTTTTAAATTTATTTTAAATTAGAGTTGGTTATATTTTGCATCGCTTATTATCTAAATTCTTACATTTATTGCAAACGGTTTGTTTTTTAAAACTGCTCCAACAATTGCACGAGGATCTGGTGAGAAGTCGGCAAAGAACTTCTCCACATTTGCTTAATAAAGCAGAAACCCCTGAAAACTTGTTCAGGAGAAACCGAACTATTGTTAGACATTAGCAGACGGCAGTTTGTGTCTAATTTTCATTTATTTCAATATTTTTTCTTCTTCAATGGCAGTTCAGTCCAAATCAAGCCTTTGCCTCATTCGTCTTTTGCCTCCAACTCCGCCTGTCCTCAGTAGCCATTTTACAATTTGCAACTTATAGACACTGTGCTGCATCTTGTTTTACGTCATTTCGGGCCTTCCAGTTCTTCTTTTACCCACGGGATGTCCGGTCACAATTTTTTTAGGAACTCGCACATCAGGCGTTCTTTGCACATGTCCAGCTCATCTTAATCTAAGCAGGTTTATGTTTGTCGAGATATTAAGGGCACAACTCGGCATTTTTCCTAAAGCACCAATCTTCTCCATATTTTACGAGACCACAGATTTGGCGGAGAACGCTCTATAAAATATATCCAGTACTTCAGCGGACCTTACTGTCTGTCAGTGCCTAGCTTAAAAAAGCATTTTTAAGAAGGAATAAAAATGTGAAATTCACTTTATTTTAGTGCAAAAAATATCAGTAGTCCTAGATACGGAGGTAAAGTGAAAAGTTCTCGGCCTGATAATAAAAGACTGCGATTTTCAGTTAGAAAAATATTTTATTTTTCTACATAATCTCCTTTGACTCCAACACACCTAGTCCAGCGTTTTTCCAACATCAGTATTCTTTCTCGAAAGTGAGAGTCTAGAAGGCTGTAAAAATATTCATCTACGGCCCTCTCAACTTCTTCGTTGGACGCGAAACGCTTCTTAAAAATAAATTTCTTCAAGTTTGAGAACAGATATAAGTCTAAAGGTGCCAAATCAGGAGAAAAGGAGGGATGGTCAAGCAAATAGTATCCCAAATCCCACAGTATTCCCATCGCCAATGCACCTTTGTGTGCAGGTGCGTTGTCCTGGTAAAAGATGATTTTTTCTTCTTCAAGCCAGGCCTCTTCTCGCATATTTAGGCATCCAGCTGGTCAAGAAGGTTGGAGTAATATTGGCTTGTAATTGTTCTGCCCTTATCAAGGTTTTCAATTAACAGGATCCCTTTCGCATCCCAAAACACACTGGCCATGACCTTTTCGGCAGATGCGATTGACTTTGCTTTCTTTGGTATTTAACAACCAGCTTCCACCCACTGCTTGGACTGCTGTTTCGTTTCTGGCGTGTAGAGGTGGATCCATGTCTCATCCATGGTGACAAATCACTGCACGAAATTGGTTGGATCCTTATTGAATCGGTCCAAACATTGCTGCAGCGGACCTTACTGGATGTGTCAGTGCATTACGTATGTACGCCAATACATTCCTTATAATGGTCTAGTACAAGGTTTTTTTTTACATTTTACATTTTTTTTTTATTTTTTTTTTTTTATCTTCGTTTGACTTAAACACTGGTAGCAAGAATAAATAAGTTCTGTTGCCCGCCGATATTTGTTTCCTTTTGATATATGACTATTACAATCTCACAGGTTCTCTAGGTGTATTTGCTCTAAGCTGAAAAAGGGTTATATTCTATAATACATACGTTCACAGCCATCTTGAGTTTGGTTCTGTTGTTAAGAATTCTCAAAAAATATTTTTTACATAAGAACTAAATAGGATTTAAAATGGATTCCCGAAACTTCTGGATTGTAAACCTCCTTCTTATTTTGACTCAAACGAAGACTCTTCTTACTTTCAAAGTTTGACTTTTGAACTAAACGTAGAAGCATTTCTGATATGTCTTTTTTTTTCTTCCTTTATGTCTACCCGTCTCTTCGTGGATACGTCTCAAAACTGATAAATATAACTCGATAAGTGGTTATAAACCAATATTTACTCACATTTGACCACAAAGTTAATGTTTTGAATAAATGAAATTGTATTTTATATTTTTTGACACTCGTGCATTAATGTACACAAATTTCTACCCTCAATCTCTTACACATATTTACACACATGAGGAAATATAATTTATATATGTTTCATATATTTCTGTAGTCAGTGATTTTATAATCTGAATATTTCATTTTTACAATAATCTGTTTAATCTGTGTTATTACTCTTGTGCTGTGTTAATTTAATACTTTGAAACCTTAATTAAATCTGACAGTTACTTAAAGCATTTTTTACAAGATAATTACTGGAAAATTTTGTTGGGTTTTTTTGAAACATATATTTACTTAATAAGTTATTGTTGTGTATATTTTGAAAATGTGCCATGTTTTAATGTATAGGAAATATATACCAATTGCAAATACATTCTGAAATTCACTTTATTAAAAAAAAAAAAAAGATAAAATATGTAAATTGAAACATATTTTGTCACAGGCTAGTTGATGTTTGACCGTAAATAATGCAAAAAATAATGGAAAGAATCAGGTGCTCTGACAAAAGTCGAACTGTCAAAATGTGATTGCCATTTTAGATGAGATCACGGATTACCTACCTGTCAAAAATAGACGCCATAGAAAATATTTTCTGCAACAAGAAATCAAAACCCGACATTGTTATTTGATTTAGTATGAGAAAAATAAAATAGCAAAGTGCGTGTTTGCTTGAACATACATACGTACTTAACGGGTTAAAACATACAATAAAAATATACTCTTGAATGTTTTCATAAATTGGAAAGCATGTTGAAATTGTATATGAGTATTTATAGCATATTTTTATGATTCTAATTATATAAATGTAAAACAAAAAAGTTTTCATTCGTCATATTTGGGGTTTTTTGGGCCGTTTTATATAATACACGTTTTGAAATTGTTACAAATTAACACTATTTTAAGAATACGGCCATTTCTAAGACTTTTTTAATAGCACACCGAATTTTTTAAGCTCAAGACAAACTAGAGAGCTTTAGTACTGCTAAAGAGAAAAACATAAAAAATGCTTTACGATTTGTCAACGGCTTCTCATTTTATATTCAAAAGAACTGTTAAATGTAAAAAAAGGTTTTTCAAGCATATTTCGCCATTTAAAACATTTTTTCCTATTTTTACAGGTTAATAAAATGTGTTTTCGGTGTTAATTTGTTATACTTTTTACTGTTTATTACTTGTTACCAGTACGCAGTGCGAGATAAATGAAAAACAGTCTTTAAATTTCCATCTAAGTCCACGTCATGATGTAATGGTCAGCGCGTATGCCTAATATTTTTTAGGTCTCAGGTTCGATAACTGACATCTTTTTTTATTTAAAAAGGTACTTTTACAATACAATATTTTATTTTTTGAGACTGATCATCTTACTTTCATGTTACTAATAAATTAATTATCAAGGCACGTTGCGATCGATGTACCGATGAAAAGCCCTATCCACCACTAGGTTGATGCGCTGAGGACCAAAATGAATAAAAAATATATAACTTGTGGTGCTAAGGGCGGTGCATTAACTAGATTTTTATTTGCTTAAGATAGAAAGATGATC
The DNA here is from genome assembly GCF_059751315.1 of Micrasema longulum. Taxonomy (NCBI): domain Eukaryota; kingdom Metazoa; phylum Arthropoda; class Insecta; order Trichoptera; family Brachycentridae; genus Micrasema; species Micrasema longulum. The sequence continues at coordinate 743,949 of NW_028277972.1, forward strand.
AGTTTTACGCTTCAGGTGCTTGTCATATATAATATCAATGATTTTGAAATATACTGTAAAAAACATTTTAAATTATTATTTTACGTCAACCATATTGGGAATTGAACTTGAGACCTTCAAAAGTAGGCAAAAATAATACCTGTGCATTTAGAAAATTAATAGATAAATAGTATCTATTCGTACTAAATATAAAATTTTGTACCTATTTAATTATTCAAGTATCGTTTTAGTAATAAGTGTTAAATCAATGTAAAAGGCAACACATTTAAACCCTGTAATCCTTGTTACCCATACTGTGTGAAGATTTGTAACAATATAATTAAATTTAATATCTAATTTTATTATACAGTAAACAGTATATTCTAAAAATATTAAAAATTGTATTTCTGTAAATAAAGTTCAGAGTATTAAATAAATAAATTTGAGTAAACTAAGGTGATGAAATCTCACTTTCTTGCGTTATTTTTCATATTGCGTAAATTAAAACGTTAGGACATTTTACGAGAAAAGTTGAAAGATATTTTTGACAAAGGCATGTGCTTGTCATTGGGTCGGAAATTTACGACAAGTCCGCCACTCTCCGTGAGTAAAAACCGTAATATGCTTCACAATCATCATAAAAAAATGACGTAAAATACGTCACTAGAATCAATCACGTCACTAATAAAGTGCCTAATACAAGTGGTCATTCGATAACCGTTCTCTTTTACGGCTTATAAAAGTAACGCCCGCACACTTTCAAAGGCCCCGGCTTTCATCGAAAATATTATTAACTAGTCAAAAAAACATTTTGGATAATTTTTTTGACAATCAACTTATTTTTGAAAACTATTGATTGATAAATATACTCGTATGTAAGGAATCTACATATTTGATTGAAAAATATATTAAAAACAAAAAAAAATCAAACTATACTTATAACATAAAAAATCTCCATCTTAGAACTAATTAAAAATATATAAAACAAAAAATGGACCTTTTGGCTAATTCGCATACGCGACAGATACGGGAAATGGGCCGTCACGGCCTCTGACTAAAATAATAATTATTTTGATTATAACTTTGTACAAGCACTTTTTTTTTAAATGTCCGTTCGTGTGATGTATCCGGGGCAGCGTTCGAATTTCACTAATTTATAAATATCTTAACAACTTTGATAAATATTACCATGATTTTTTTAATAATCTTTAAGTTAACCCTATTTTAAGTAAACATATAAGAAAACAAACATACCACATATTTAAGAATGTTGAAATATGTGTTTTAAGGCGAATCCTATAATTTTACGTCTAAAAAAAATTATCAAACATTCTAATTTAAGAAAAAGGAAATTCAAGAGATTGCGTTTTATAATACTATATTCTGATTGGTACATGGTACAATAAGAAAAAAAAATATTTTAGGCGTCAAATAAACCTACAAAAATATTTATTACCAAACATCAAAAGATCACGCGATTTTTTTCGCCATTATGAAATTGTTTAAAAAATGTTAAAAACTTAAAATAACTTAATGATTTCTTAATTTCACCATTTTATTTTAAAACATTATGTTATTTAAACCATAACAATTTAAAACACGATTAAATTAAATAAAAAAATGAGCATAAAATATTATTATGATATAATTTCATTCAAAATGAGCATTCGCGAAAAATGCGGTTTTCATTCGTTTTAATAAGTGGGAAAATAAACTTGAAACCACATTCGCTTCCCGCGCATCCAGTTCAAAAAGAGAAATCCGAATATATTTTAATTTTGAAAACAGGACTTCCCACCGATTTGCCTAGGGCGCATTTCTTTTATACTTCTTTCACAAGCAAAGTGCAATAAACAAATAAAAATGCTTGAAATAAACATTGTTTGTTTAACTCGTGGTGCAGAAATTAGTGTATTTGGTTATTTTAAGTCCTGGGTTTTTTACTAATACTTTTTTACTATTTTTTTTACTAAACAATGCTTTAGGAATGATTTTTTGAATTAATTATTTTTAGTAAAAATTACAAATTGGAGTGAAAAAAATTGCTTGAGATACATAAATAGATCAATTATAGTTCTTACAGGACTTATGTTTACAACCGGCCTTCGTGCGGTTACTAGGGGGGTCTCCGGTCCACTAATAGTTCGGGGTCCCGGACCTTGGTGTTCTGTGCTGTATTTCACCACTGTAGTTGAGCTTCTTGGCCTGTTGTGGTGCGAAAAAAAATTGATGATTTTTTATTCTTTTTAATCCCGTTAAGTTCCGGTTTTTATTTCATTCATTTTTTTAGTAAAATAAATATTCACCTGGTTATAATTTACCCATATATTTGAATTTTGGGATCATTTTTAATGAGTTGTAAATTACTCACTCTTACAAAATGGAAATTCAATTGCGGTGCAGTGGGATTCAAATCACTGATCAGTGAGTCCGCTACACTAGCCACTGGACCACAACTAAAGTACATGGTACATTTACAATATCTTTGTGTAATACATGATTGAGATGTGACACTGTAATCAGTGTACCAATGCTGTGTTCGATGATCCGAGAGGTGTGAATAGGAACACAATTATGATGATGATCTTATTAGCAGCTGAAGTTGCAAACTAATCCGGGTTGTGGTTCGGTGATAGTATTGCGGACTCACGACTCAAATGTCTTGGAATCAAATCCCATTCTGCCATAACTTGACTCCCACTTCTTGAACAAAAGTAACGATTATTTGAAAATTGCCTAAAAATTGAAAAACTTTAGTAAATAACAAGAAATAGAATAAATTAATACAAAAAAAAAATTGCTTTTACAAAATTTAATAGTTAATATAAGATAAAAAAATACAAACTGCATACATATATTTTTCTTTTGGGCTTAAACTGTTTTTCTATTTCCTCAATCTTATTTTTATTAATGGGAAACATATTCGATAACCATATTTGTCGCAAAAAATCGGTTTCTAAGAACATGTATTTGTCTATATAGGAACCGATTGCAACATTAGGCATACTAATATTTCTGGCTTGGCGACCCTTCATATACTGAGCCTACTACTAGTACAAGCAAAATTTGTCAGTGTTCTATGTGCCATTTTGTAAAATAGAAAATGTATACATGCATAAATAAATAAGAAACTAGTGCCCTACACAAATATGAATGTGTATTTCTACGTGTTATTTTTTACAATAGTTTTAATATTAGTTATAAGGTAAAATTTCGTTATCTATATGAAAATATAAAATTATACTGTCGATTCGTATGTTTATTTTCTAAGGGAGGCAAAAATGTCTTAAAAATAATTTGCTTTCATTGCATATGTAAAATGAATGAGATATAGATTTGAGAGCTTTAGGGCAAAACCACGCGGTGGGATTTCCCTCGCATTTCACTTCCTTCGAATTTCAAATGCGGCGTCATATTACCTGCGCTATGCGGAACGGAATAAAATCAATCTAGAAAAATACGTTAGAAAATAAATAAATTGGGCGTTAACATGGGTTGCGTCCGTTTTTTTCCAAATTTAAAAACGAGCACTAAAAGTAAACAAAAATATAAAGGTACGTCATTCGAAAGAAAATTTTCTGCTTTATATTATATTGTGTTTGTTTTTACGTCATGTTTATTATTATATTTTATTACAAGTCTTCAAAATGGAATGTCAAGTAAACGAAAGTGAGCATTGTCATTACTGTAAATTAATAGTAGTTTGCCCGCACCTAGAGTATTCCTCTGTCATCTGGTCTCCATATTATGATGTTTACATAAAAAAAATATTGAATCAGTTCAACATCGATTTCTAAGAAAGATAGGCTGGAGGTTGGGCTTATCCAGATACTAATATACGTAAAATGAAATCAAAACTACCTTTAATATATATTTTTTTTAAGACCGTCAAAATAAATCCGACCTTCTAGTCCTATTTAAAATTCTCAACTAACTCTTTGATGCGCCTGAACTACTGAGCTCAATAAAATTAAATACCCCAACTAGAAACCTCAGACAAAACTTACTCTTTAAACCGATAACCATAACTATGGTTTTCATTCCCCTAAACCCAGAATTCTTAGGTCTGCCAACAAACATACCAGTCTTGATTTCCTTGATAACAAGTTGTCTTCAATCAAACGATTACTGAATGAAATTCAATGATAAACACCTCTCTCCCGCTTCCACTCCCACAAAGTCTAATATATACCATTGTGTCTTTCTACTATCCTTTATAATATTTTTTATCTTTAAATATGTTCTTTAAATGCCCATTGGGCGTGAATGTAAATAAAAAAATAAAACATGAAAGAGAATACATCATTGACTAATTTGTTGTTAAATAATGAAGGACATTATTGACATTATTGGAACATTTATTGTATTTATTTTGTTGTGTGCTCTTGTTCTTTTCATTTTAAGCAAAAAGGACATAACTTATGTTTGCACCAATAATTCATAGCATCTTCACCGTATGCTGGGCAAATCTCGCGAGCAGCTTTGGCAGTTTTATTACCTTGATTCAACGTGAACAGAAAGAGGTGTTAAAAATGCCTATTTTTTTTTTGCATTCCATTTTTAAGGCTTGTAATAATATGTGTAATCTAAAAACAAATACACTATCTGGTGAAGCAGATTTTTTTTTTGTATGATGTTTAACCGATACTATTTTTTAAACTTATAGCGCTTATTTTTTTATTTGGAAGAAAACGAACAGGACTTATGTTAGCATCTTATACAAATTGACACAATCATGTTCATATTGAATGATTCTTATGAAAATATCATTTGAATTTATTCGTTAAGTTTTATTTATTTGTTTTTTGACCAACGAACGCTTTAGCCACAGTATGAATCATAAAGACCGGTAAAAACTGATTTGAAAGATTTTAAAAGTTGAATTGAATTGAATAATAAAGGTGTACATAAATTAAATACAAACTAAAATAGGTAGTCAACAATATTTTGAAATCGTCCAAATTTTTGTAGACAAGGACTGGATTCAACTCCCCGGGGAGCTGTTTGTATTAACATTTTACAACAGATATGAAGAGCATTTAAGAGAAGGTAATATAGAAGTCTAGGCATCTACGGGGCTTATGACCTGTCAATGGCTGGGTTAAGTGGCCACTTTACACACTGTATAACATTCACCATTCTGCCCATATTTGAACATCTATATTCCTTCAATTCTTTCATGTGTTTAAACCAGCCATTGACAGGTCATAAGCCCTGTAGATGCCTAGACTTTTATATTACAATTTATTTATTACAAATTATTATTACATTCAATGGTAGTTTATTATTTTGTTCATTTATTATAAAATTTGTTTCATTACAAAAAAATGTTATTTATTTATTTTGTTCATTAACGTCCAAAAGGCATTTACAAAAATAAAAATCAAATACATGCTAACATACTAAAAACTAAACACAGAATATACAGAAAAAATATTTGAAATAAGTTTGAACGGATGTAAATGTTTGTAAAAAGTTTTTCAAGGTAAAAAAAAAAACAATAATAACAAAGGTAAATGGTAAATGTAATGATAAATACAACATAAATTGTCTTTATGTAAATAGATAACTAACGAACTAACTAACCATCACGCCATTTCCCCAGAGGGGTAGGCAGAGAGGATAGAACGCCACACCACTCTGTCCTGGCACACTTCCTTTGCTTTCTTCACATTCATACATCTTCTCATGCACGCACGTCGATTATTCCGACTTTTCACATGACCACTTTCAAGAATTTGTAGTACTTGATCATGCCATGTCTTTCTCGGCCTTCCTCGACTTCTACAACCAGACACATTCGCATCATAAATCTTTTTAGCCGTTCTTTCATCATTCATTCGCTCCACATGACCGAACCATCGCAAAAGACCTTTCTTAATTTTGTCGATAATGCTTAACTCAGCCTTGCATTCTGCTCTAATTTCGACATTAGGGCACCTATCATACATTGTTTTTCCGCACATTCGCCTGAGGGATCGCATTTCAACAGCATTCAGTCTACTTTCGTCCCTTTTTTTCCAACTCCATGCTTCGCTTCCATACATTAGGGTTGGTACCAGAACTCCATTATGAACTGCTAATTTAGCCTCTTGGGATAGACACTTATTTGCTACGACAGACTTTAAGGCACCATTAACTCTGTTACCGGCACTAACCCTCCTTTCAATATCCATGTCCATATTTCCATCTCTAGTAAACATACTACCCAGATATAAATAGATAATTACAAAAATGCAATTATTATTATAATTCGTACTTAAAAATTTCTTAAGCCTTATGCGTATTTTCTCTGCTTATTGAAAGAGAAACAAATTGGATTGTATTCTACTATTTTTAGATCAAAGTTTATTTTAAATTTACTTTCCCTTTCTCCAACGGCGGTAAAAATAATAAATATCTATTTTGGCACTACCTTTTCGTCCGACAAAATCAGAATACCACTCGATCTGTTTTTAATTGCTTCGGGCATCATTAGATCTAGAACATTCTCCAATAATAGCTACAGCAGGTGTGCGCGGATGTAAACGAAAGTGTTTTTTCCTATCTTACGGACGTCAATTTCGATTATTGATAAATTGATTATGACGTCATAACTAAGCGTTCCCAGCAAAACAATCGACTGGTAAATTATTTGTGTATTTTATGTATCAGATACACTTGAGTTACACTTAATACAGTTTTCACAATTTAAATCTATTTCAACAGAGAAGGAAAACGTTTTTGAGAAGGGAACATGTAAGTCTAGGCATTTACAGGGCTTATGACCTGTCATTGGCTGGTTTAAGTGGCCACTTTACACACTGTGAAATTTTCACCATTTCGTCTATGTTCTTGCTCTTTAACTTCACTAAAATCAACAGTTGGAAGAATTGAAGAAATATGGATGTTCAAACATGGGCGAAATAGTAAATGTTTCACAGTGTGTAAAATGGCCACTTCAACCAGCCAATGACAGGTCATAAGTTCTGAAAATGCCTAGGCTTCCATATTCCCTAATTTAAGGTATTCTCCATCCCTGTTATTATTTGTTAAACTTGATGATTTATAAGGACTAAGGACTAGGAAAACCCTTCAAAAATTTTATTACAAGACGAATGGAATATTGATAACATTGACAAATATGAATTTATCAATGGCTTTCCTTTCACATGAAAACATCAATTTTAATCCGAAATCTATTGTTTCTAGTCAAACTTGCTCCTTTGTGTATGTTGTAATATGTTTATTACAAAATCAAAATGTTTTACTGAGATACTCCAACATTCGAAGTTATTGCCCGGCTTTACTATAAATAAATTCACCAATAGATAATTAGAATTGTCATCAATTGCTTTCTTTACTAAATTTATTAAAATAGAGCGATAGGAGAAAATTGTTTGATCTAATTAATTTATACACAATCCTAAATAATATTTTAGATTGTACCTCGTTGTTACAAATGATAAATCTTTATGCCCCAACCAGAAACACAAGAAACCATAAAATGAATTGTAGTACTACCAGTCGGACAGTGTCCAGATTTAAAACTCCTCTAAATCAAATGCAAAATATCAGTTATGAATTTGCAGATCATCTCGAGATCTGGAACATGTCACATCCCGAGTATAAGGAGAAGATGGTTGCAATATTTCTGAATAATGTTCAATATATTGTTCACCCTTGTTTTGTTGATATGTTACTTATTTATTTTATTTATATATACGCCCAATGGGCCTTTTTATGGACACATTTGTACATAGACAATTATTACAAAAAAAGTAGAAAGACTCAATGCTTTATAGTAGACTGTGTGAGAGTGGAAGCGGGAGAGAGGTGTTTATAATTGAATTTGATTCAGTGATCGTTTGAAAGAAGACAACTTGTTATTAAAGAAATCAAGACTGGTATGTTTTTTGACAGACCTAAGAATTTTGGGCATAGGGGAATGAAAACCATAGTTAGTTCTATGGTTATCGGTATGAAAGAGTAAGTTTTGTCTGAGGTTTCTAGTTGGGATATTTAATTTTATTGAGCTCAATAGCTCAGGTGCATCAAAGAGTGAGTTGAGAATTTTAAATGGGACTATAAGGTCGGATTTATTTTGACGGTCTTGAAGAGAAGATATATTTAAGGTAGTTTCTAACTCATTATACGTATATAGGTCTCTGGATAAGCCCAACCTCCAGCCTATCTATCTCAAAAATCGATGTTGAACTAGGGAACAGAAGAGAGTTTTAAAGGTATTGATATTTTTTAAGTCAGCTGTGCTTCTGTTAATTAATCCAAAAAATTTTAAGGATTTATTGATAACATGTTCAATATGAATTGTAAAAGAAAGTTTAGTATCAAGAATAATACCTAAATCTCGTATACTAGACACAGATGATAATATTTCATCGCGTATGGGTGTGTATGTATATGTATGTATGTGGATGCATATGTGCGTGTATGTATGTTTGTATGTGTGTTTGTATATGTATGTATGAATTTATATTATATTTCTATTTGTTTTTAGTTTTTATGTTTACAATAAATTAATCTTTTTTAAAATATGTATTTTCTTTAATTTGAAGATAGAACAAATAAATTAATTAGTTTGAGACCCCTGAAACATTATATATTCAAGCAGTCATACTTGCTGCCTAGATAGGTTCATGCACACTCGGTTGTACATAGGAAGTGGGTACTTCTGACTTTGTAACAATAACCGATGAATAAGATATTCAGTCTGAATAATTTACTTACATAAAGGTATATTTAATTGAATTTTTCTGAATTTGTGGGCATACAATTGTGTGTCTATTTATGATTCACAAACTTGAAATACATATCTTTTTTACTACTTCTCTTCTATACTTCACTCTTTTGGTATAAATCTTTTTTTTTTTTTTACTAAACATTACTTTTATTGAGTTTAACCATAACAATTAACCATGTTTTATTTATATTATATAACTTTGTATTTAACTTTAATTTTGTACAAGTTGGCTACGGCCGTTAGTTAGTACGACAATAGTAAAAAAATAAATAATAAATAATAGTAATACACATTGAAATGTAATACTAAATATTTGACATTCATTCATCAGGTAGGCATGTTTGTATTTTGATATCGACGGCCGATATTATAATTTTAAAATCATATTTCCAAGAAAACTTTATTTAAAAAGCGATTGAAATTAATACAGTTATATTTGTTGCACATTTTTCGATACAAAAAATTTCATATTTTTGGCTGTTGTAGTCTTCATTCACTGTTGAGTGGCGAAGGTTTTACTCGAATAAATTATGACAGCTGAAGGTACGATGTTGCGTTCTTTTGTCTATGGTCAAATTCTTTAGCGTTCCATATAAAGTCGACTGGTTTTCAATCCACTTCATTCGTATGGGTGGTTTAAGAATACTGTCACTTGTCAAATACTAAACTAGCATACGATTTTAAAGACGAATGAGTTCAGCAAAAGGCACCTAGTTATCATATTTTATGTCTCACGAGTACCAACAGGTACATAAAATGCAATTTTGTATTATGTTTTTAAATATATATTCAAAATGTCTCCAGCTTTGTATGAAAAAACGACAGGCAGCTAGTGTATGTATAGATGTAACTAGTGTAGGAGTAACGGGTCTATTTATAGCTCCAAAACTGCATTTCATAAGGAAAATATGATAGAGATTAATTATTTAAATTTGTTTCAATTAAATTTTTGTTAAAATTATGGTATTTGATATTTACTATGTGAAAACCAAATACCACCTGCATGATACCTATTCTCCTCTACGGATGTGAATTGTGGCACCTCACGAGGGCCCGAAACAGCAAAATTCAGAGTTATTAGAATATGTAGGTGTCTCAGAAGAATCTTGAGTGTGCGGTGGTTTGACTTTGTGAAGAATGAAGTTACATACAAGAGATCGGGCGCAGCAAACTCCGGTGACAACTGTCGCCAGGCGGAGGCGATACGGTTGGCTAGGCCATATACTGCGGATGCCTCCTGAGAGCTTTAACCACGCTGGCCTACTTTATAAGGCACCAAATTCTCGACGTCCTGTACGTCCACTGCTGATTGTTCGTCGGCAGTTTATGTCAGAATTTCAGGGCGAGAACCTGACTTGGGAGGCCGGAATAGAGTTGGCAGCTGATAGAGATGCACGGAGGCTCTTTGTGGATACCATATGATCCAACTAGGGAACGGACATGGTATAATGATGATGATGAAATTATGGTTAAAAAAAGCCGATATTAATACCTTTGTTTTTTTAGTGAATCGCGTATGATTTTCATATAGTTTTCTCATTTTTTCTGTCAAAAAAGTTGTGTTCTGATATGAGCACTTATTTGAAATTTTTTGACATTTATTGTTTTACATTTTTTTTTTTTTACATTTTTTTTTTGCACCACAACAGCCCTGGAGGCCTAATTACAGTGGTGAATTACATCACAGAGCACCCAGGCTTGAGAAAAATCACATTTGTAATTTTTGTGTTCTCACCGGGAATCGAACCCGGAACCTTCCGTGCGTGAGTCAAGCGTCTTGACCACTACACCACGGAGGCCGCCAAATGTTTCTTCCAGTAGAGTTTTTTGAAATTCAAAATAAAATTTATATCGTCATTTAAACCGTACCTTTGTTTCCGTAATAGTTTTTTATTATATTTTTACATTTTGTATATTTTTTGTAAAATGCCACACAAAAAAATAATAATTTAAAAAAAATAAAAATCTTATGTTTGTGCACAGAACTATACTCATAATTGCCTGTAAATGGAGAAAATATTTACATAATTATTATTGTAGCTGCTAAGGCATTTTGTAACGTCAATTAATAAAAAAAATTAAAGTATTTAGTAGGTTTGGTCGAATCGGTTAATTAAGAGCCATAAAAATAATTGAATAAATTATTTTGATTCTGGTTTTTGTATTTATTTCCTCTTAACATAGAATAAACCATATAATTGCTATTGTCTAAAGTAACGGTCTTGATTGAATTGCTCAGCCATCGAATTAATCAACGCGTGTGGGTTAAGTTCAATTATTTAAATTAAATTCGAAGTGGGTATTATTTATAAGTTCCTTTCACATTCTTCGCTCTGTCCATATTCGTCAAAGAAAGTAATGATCGAAAGTGAAATTACTCTTGAATTTTAAACAGCGACATTGTTTATTGACCCCTGGTAGGCGGAATTTTGCGAAGTTACATCGAGCAGTTAATTGCGTAATCGCGGTCGATTAAAAATGTACTGAACGTGGTACCTTTAGCAGTTTTATTGTAAAATATGTTTATTTTTGTGTCCAGACGGATGAAAAATACAGTTCCGTGAGTGAGAGAGGACCAGAACCCTGGACGAGTGTTTTTGACTGCATGGCAACTTTCAAATAAAAATCCTCAAAATAAAACCGAGTTGAGTCGGTCTCGTAGTGAAATAGTGGATTCGTTTGCCCGTCACGTTTGCGGATCCGGGTTTGAATTTTGGTAGGGTTCAAGTGAAATATCTGCAATATTTCATTGTCTTTGGATCAGCATCTAAAGCGTTAAAATGATCACCGTACCTTCCCGTAAAACGTGATCGAGACATACTTCACGTATTTTGCAATGCATTGCCATACGCACTATAAGGGTCTGATAATGATGTTAATTATGTATTCGGGCGGATAAATAATACAGTTCTGACTGTAAAATAATTTTTGACTAAATAGCTACATTCAGAAAAAATAAATATAAAATAGATAAGTCCGCCTTATAGCGTATCGCGTTCCCTTACAATACTTAATGTTCTAGATTCGATTCCTGACATGAAATATTGATTTTAAAGGTGGTGCGATTCTGATTAGATGGAAGGTATTGCTTTTAGCAATAAGTCCGCCAAAGTACTTTTTCTTCTTTCTCTTTAAGTTTTAAATACCAATAAATAAATAAATGTTTTAACGGAACTAAATCAATATGAAAACGTTTCACCACTTTTACTTTCAAAAAGTCAACAAATGGAAGAATTGAGGAAGGGTAGATGTTTAAACATAGGCAGAATGATAAATGTTACACATTGTGTAAAGTGGCTACTTAAACCAGCCAACGACAGATCTTTTTTTTTTTAAATAAAAGAGTTGCATATTTTTTGCCTTGCAATATGTACAAAGGTTATATTAACTGCAAACGGTATGTTCCTTCTAATTTTTTGACTAAGATGTGAGGATCTGGTGGTGGAAACTCATACTAGAAAAGCCGGACTATTGGTAGACATAAGCAGATCTTCCATTTCACTTTGAGAACGTTCGGCATTTTGCGTTCTATTTTTATTTATTTCAACAATCACCTTTACTATTGTTACCATGTATGATATTACCTCATGTGATAAGTCCTTATGACCTTTTACTGATACGATGCCAACGACAGGTCAAAAGCCTTGTAAATGCCTAAACTTCCATATTTCCTTCTCAATTTTTTTTCCTTCTCTGTAACAAAAACTTAAGACTTTGCGATCTGTTCAGCATTTAAATTAATGTTGTTGAATCACCCATATTCCTGCTGTTTTGCAAATAAAATGTTAGTCGAATAGGAGTTTTATTTTTTTTTTAATTAAAATTTTAATAAGACAATGACGAAAACCTGATAGAGCAGATAATGTCATTTAAATATCTGGGTTGGTTTTGAGATATCTGGCAACGGCGATCTTTACAATAAAGTTAGGGAGCAAACTTATAGGGCAGCAGTAATATCTGGCTGCTTAAAAGACACACCATGCAGGAACAAACACATTCTCACAAATACCAAGGTCGAAATTTACAAAACCTGAGTCAGACCGATTATGACCTATGGTATATTAACTATGTCTGACTTAGTGAGGATCGAAAGCCTTCTTCGGACGGACGTCTGAGATAAGAGTACTGCGCACTTTAGCAGGAAAGACTCTCAGAGATAGGGTTAGTAAATTTGAAATCAAAGAGACCTCCCAAATATAAACATTGCGAGACGGGGCAAGAACAGATGATGGTATTAGAAAGACCTTCCGGGAAGAATGGGTGGTACAAGATTTTTTTTGCATCAATGGGCTGTCAGGAAGACTGCCAAAAAGATGGAAAGATAGCAAATATGTACTATCCTGGATTCAAACTAAATATATGAACTCTTTTTTTCTATGATTTATATTGTTGCCCTTTAATAATCAGGAATATTTTTGTGTTTTTTTTTAAATATTTTTTATTTCCTATTTTAATTACTATAAAAAAAGACCATATTATCTCTAACAGAATATTTTATTTTTTCTTTCTTATGTTATACAAAAATATTAAAACTGTCCATTATTTACTATAGGAGCAAAATTTCATTAACATTTTTTTGTAAACCCGCGAACAGGCAATGCCTTTGTGGGATTTTTTTGTTTACTATTTTTCTATTAATATGTATTTCATTGATATATAACTATGCTTTATTTTTTTAATACTCTGTTTTATCATTATGTTTATTGTAAAAAAACTAAAAAAAATAAATAATAATAAAATAAATAATAATAATAATAATAATAGCTAGTGCTCCACTTCCCAAGAAACAAAATCCATTTAAAAAAGTTTTGAATCATACAGAACAACAAAAATAATAAGATTTTCATTTCAATCGTCGATCGACGTGCATTACCGCCAATCTGCAATTGCAAAAATTGTATTTTCATAAGGGGATATTTTGAAAACTCTCATTGAATGATTCATACGATACGCGTAGGACTAATAGTTGTCAAGTTTTCTGATGAAGAACAGTACCGCGGATCGGAGTATACAAGATGTTAAATCTGATTTAAAAACAGTTTTTATTCTCTCCCGGAAAAAGTTGATTTCGTACATTGGGCCAAATGCACGCCGACTGTCGAAATATTATATTTAAAAACAACATTTGTCAAAGCCAAATTCTCTTAGCACAAAACCGGGAGGAGAACAGATTATATGTATAATGGAAATGTACATTGAAGGTACTTTTTTCATCATTGCAACATGGTGTTGTATAAAATTAATTGTGAAGCAATAAGATAAATTATTGTATAATAAATTACTTAATTAACGACATCCGTATGTGAACTTATTACAAACACGCAATATAGAAATGTTGGCCAATTATAAAATATGTGCCTTGTTATTTTTTATGTGTTTGTATAGTGTAAAAGGTGAAGGTATCATCAGCCAAAATATCACTTATATGCTCCAAAAAAGTGTAAATTTTCACAATTTGTCATTGCATTTTCATTCAAATGGATTTGGCAAAAACAGGACAGACTTTTGATTTATTCCATGGATTAAACTATTTAAGTTATTCTGATAGGTTGTAAATATAAACGGATTAGGTTAACTGAAATAATATTTACATCTCCTTCAATCTTAAAATTTACAGTGTTTGACTCTGTACAGTTACCATTGTATCTAAATTATGTCAAAATATCAGGAGTCGTAATCTGCTGGTCGAAAAGTAAAGTATTTTTGTTAAATGAATCTTTTTAGAAATCTTAAAAGAATCATGTTTTTATCTAATGTTTAATCGTTTTATTTTTTTTAATATTTTTTTTTATTTTATTTTTTTTTTTTTTTTTTTTTTTTGTACATGATGTTATTTGTACATTGGCGGGCTTATTGCCAAATGGCAATTTCTTCCAACCAACCCATAAAATAAAAGTTTTATTTTTATAATTCAAGTTACAGAACATATTCAATAGAAAAAAAAAATGATTGAAAAGTAAAAAATATATAAAAATAGAAATAAACGTATTTGTTTATAAATTACCTTTAATCAAAACTATTACTCAATGGGAAAAAGGAAAAAAGAGAAAAGAGGAAAAAGGAAAGGAGGAGAGATTAAGGAAGAGAAAGGAAATGTTTCTTCAGACGTGATTTAAACAGAGATAATGTAGTAACATCTTTGATGGTGGATGGGAGATGATTCCACAGTCGAGCCGCATGGACACTATACGAGTTAGTTTTAATGACACGATATTGATAAATCGACGTTTTAAAATGGCAAAATCGTATGATTTTATTCATTTTTAATAGACTACAGCCTTAAGGCTCTCGAGAGTCATCTTCGGTGGCCCAGCCAAACGAATCGTTTTCTCTTGATAACAGTTGTCACTGAAAGATTCTGCATCAGTTGTTTCATTTCTTAATTCCTAATTACATTGTATTTTGCTGTTCCATGTGAGAAAATACCAAACACAAAACTAAGGCGAAGTAGTTAGGAAATGGCTTAATAAATACTTTTATATTGACAAATTAATGTTTCACCGTTGTAAGCAGAAGTAAAATTATTATACACAATTTAATAGCTCTTATGAAAGTTTTAAACACATATGTTGACCGTTTCGTGAGCATTTCTTCCTGTTACTAACATGACCACATTCAATAACCGGTTTATGCGATTTAATGGGATCATGTTGGACCAACATACTTGCATCTAGCGAAGAGTTGTTCCATGTTAGACAACGTCATAATATAATAATCGAATAAAAAAACAGTTATTCGAACGTTTCGATGTGGTCCTACGGAAGTTAACTGGAAATAACGTTGAACGATGACATAGTTTATTTTATTTCGATTCCTGGGGGGCAATTACAAACGCTATTTCCATCGGTACATATCGAGACGGTTTAAAGTAAAAACGATATTGATGGTCGAAAATGTGTTTATCTTTATTCAAATTTGAAGTACTCTTATTGGTAGCCTGTGATTCAGCATATTTAGAAAAAAAAATGTAAATATCTTATATTTTTCATATGGAAAACGTTATTTTACTTGGTAGATAACATTGAAGATAAACGTTAACTTCCCATTGTAATACGGGCCCTGAGCCCAAATTACAATAGGAAGTTAACTGAGTTATCTTCAATAATTGCATTAATAGTAAAATCAAATTTTCTGTACTCAAATTGAAAGTGTCTTCGTCAGTAATCTATAATTAAACAAATTATTTAGATTAGTTTGAGAATAAAACTTTGTTACTAGTGTTACACAATTTTTATTTTTTTATAAAAACACTACTTATGTTTCGGCAGAGCACTCCTCTCATCGTCGGATGATATAAAAGAGTTTTATATCACCTGCCGATAGGAGGAGTGCTCTCCTGAAACTGTAGTAGTGTTCTTGTAAAATAATAAAAACTGTGTAACACTTATAACAAAGTTTCATTTTCATAATGATTTACAATGAAGTGTTACGAAGTGAATGCTGATTCAATTAACAACATTATTTAGGACTTGTGACGTAATTCAAAGTAGTTATTTTTTTATAAAATACATAACATTTATTTTTCATACATTTTCGAGACACTTCGCTGTACAATTAAATGCTCCAATTTGTACCACCTGTAAGAAAACATTTTTTATATCTCATTTCCCGGAGCACTGAACTTCCTCATTACCTCCTAAATATTTTTATTTAACTTTTTTACAAATTCAAATTGTAATATTTTTTTATGTTCCGTATGTATGCATTGAAATATTTGTTTTTTGTACATAAAACGTATTAAATAAATCATTTTTATTCCGGTCCCCAGCGTTTCAACTGGGCATACAATATGTCATCTTCCCCCCTTCTGCACCTTGTAGTGCATAAGGCATTCAATTTTTAAGCCAATCGCATCCTTGTTAGATTATTTATTAGATATATGAAGTAAATGTTATCAGTCTCACGCTTATGCAGCAATCCTGGGACTATAAAATATTCCAATGTAAAAATACATCCTTTGATAAATATTTCATGTCAACCATGTTGGCAATCGAACCTAAGACCTCTTGCATAGTAGACAAACGTACTAACCACTTAATCATGAGAAAGATGAAAATGAAATATTGTAATATTTTACAGAAAATAAATAAACGGATAATCGATATTTTATTCGATGTTTGAAATTTGAATCGAATATTAGAAATATAATTTTTCGAACGTCTCTATTAGATATTAGCCACCTTATGATATTAAGATCATCAATCAGCTAAACGATATGGTTTTATTACCAATATCTATAGCAATTAGTTACAAAGATACTCATGATAATGTATTCATTCGATTACCATACTTAACGCCTTCGAAAAGAAAGTGATAGGTAACGTAATTTATTTTAATCATTTGTTATCTAAAGTAAATGTACAGAAAATATGTTTTATTTTGTGTTGTTTATTACTAATCGATTGAATAAAACTGATTAATAGAAAGAAGTAATAATGATCTCATGTACAAAATAATCAAAACTCTGCCTGTTCGAGGACTACTGTGGCTTTGCATCATTTTGGAACAATTTAATAGTAATACATTCAAGTTTACTCTCAAACATAAACATAATAAACGCTTCACGTCTAATAATGGCTTGGTAGTACCAAAAGTATGTAATAAATATGGAAATAGAACTCTCAAATATTTGGTACCTAGAATTTTAAATTTACTACCAAAAGAACTTAAATTTAACTCACATTGTAACAAGAGCAATATAAGAGAGTGGCTACTCGATCAAGAATTTAAATATGAATAGTAGCTTAAGTGTAAATATTTTATTTTTTCATATATTTTCTTGTATTTAAAAAATAAATTTATATATTATTATTTGTATAAACATGTTTATTCTGATCTTTCCGGCTGTTAATTTTTATCTGTTATTCATATTTTTTATAAATGTAAATAATATTATTAAGGCAGTAAAAATATAATCTTCACCAACAAGCTACAAAAAGTGGCTTGGTGGGATTTTAGTTTTAGTTAAAATATAAAAAGTGAATTTTTTTTTAAATTGTAAAAATGTTTAATTATGCTATTAAATAAAATAAAAAATTAGATTAACACTATTTTTACACTGCGCTTTTTTTTATTTGAATAATCTTTTTAACACAATAAATAAGTCTTGCACTTCAGATTATGATACTGTACTAAAATTGGTGTACAACGCAAAACCTCATGCACCATTAGGTGAGCTAAATAATTTGATTTCATTATACGCTTCAATAAACAGCCTCCGTGGTGTAATACTCAAGACGCCTGACTCGTGCTCAGAAGGTTGCAGGTTCGATTCTCGGGCAGGACGTACAAATTAAATGTACCTTTTCTCAAGCCTGGTGGTATAGCCTGTAAATCACCACTAAAATTAGGCCTTCTAGCCTGTTACGGGAAAAATAAATGCTGTTTTTATTTATTATTATTGTGCCACAACAGGCTAGAATGCCCAATAACAGTAGTAAACTACAACACAAAACATCCAGGCATGAGAAAAATCACATTTAATTTTTGGGTTCACACCGGGAATCGAACCCGGAGCCTTCTAAGTTAATATTATCGAGTACCTACCCTAATCATTAATTAAAATTTTACCAACCAAATTTTAATACTCGTTTATTCTTGATTTCTTTAAGCGTTTTTTTTTATAACTATCACTTATTTGCATTCAATAGTGCATAGGGCACTTTAGTGGTATTTTAGTAGCAACGTAACTTGATAATTTTTGATACATAGAAGGTGAAGTGATAAGTTTAGGTGAGTCGAATATATTGTTCTGATATTGGTATACTACTGATGATAATATTTTGCATCATCAGATAAAAAAAAGTAAAATAATAATTCTGTTTAAAGATGGCAAAACATCATTTTCAAAAAGTCATTTTTTATAAATTTTGAAGGCCAGCTTTAATGTGATCTTAAAAATCTATTTTATAGTTTACAAGCTAAACTCTCGTATCGGTAGATGAATCAAGGTGATTCAAACCTAAAATATGAAACTCATTATTCATAGATGGCGTCTTTATAATTTTTGATTGAAAAATGACATTTTTACGATTATTTTTAATGTAAATTTTACAAAACTTGGACTGTGGAAACTTTACAATCTATTGATTGTAACAAATACAATAACAATATAATTTCGGTTCTTTTCACAAAATGGTGTACAAAACAAAAAATAAGAAAAAATATTTTTTGTTTTGTACAGCATTTTATGAAAAGGACCGAAATTATATTAATGTGGCAATTTAAAAAAAAAAAAAAAACGTTTTTATAAAATAATGAAGATGATATTCAAAACAATATAATCTGATTTTGTTGTAGTTAACCTTTTTTGTGTAGCTAAATTTTGGTGTAGCTGTTCCCAGCTGGCCGCGAAATTTTCAGTCAATTTTTAGAAACTCTCATTTGAACCGCTGTCGTGTCGATAATTTTAATAATTTCTCGTGTCCTAGTGTTTCGTCAAGCTTCTTATAACTGTTTTCAAGTTTGAAAAATTTAGAATTGTTTAGAATACTTGACCACGACACGTAAAGCGCGTACAAAGGCACGCGTCACGAGCTATTTTTGTATGGCCGGCCCTCCGAGCACGGAAACAGAGAGCGCATTAACGCGTTTATGGCACATAACCAGTTAAGTCAGTACCTTTTTAAAAAAATACGATCGGCCATTCATTGTAATGCTATCTAGTAACATGAAAAATCATTAGTTTTTGTGTAACAATGTTGTTTCTATGTAAACTTATAATTTTGAAATTTTAAGCGAAATTCTTCAAACTGGAACGAACGAATATTAGGAATGTTTGGGATTTTTTTCACAATGAAAAACAAGTTTCTGATAAATTCAGCGGCATACTAAATATAGCAGAGAAAATACCAAGTTGTTTTTTGCTTAAACTATCTGCATCAAATATTATGATATTCTGATACAAAATATTTTAGCTAAAGGCTATAAAAAATAATAAGTTTGCAAGTAGTTTTATCTGATAGTTGAAATTAATTTATTACCATTATGTTTAACCAAAACAATAAAAAATAAACGTATTAGATAATAAGATGAAAAAAATATTATTGCACAAACGAAAGTACAAAAATTTATTTAAATAAATAAAAATAACATTGTTTGTAACCACTTTTTTTTTCTACTGACCAGTTTCAAAGCTAAACAAACTTTATTATCATGGTATAACTAAACTAATGAATAAAGATTATATTTTAACAATTTTTAATAACAAAATTACATAAACAACATTCAATTCAAGTAATAAAATAAAAAAAGTGCAAAATTAAGGAGTACAATTTGGAAAAATAAAATAAATAGTAAATACTGTATGATATGTACTAAAAAATACTAGATATACAAAAATAATATAAGAAATACAACTTATAGATACACAATACAGAATTTGTAACACATAGGTTAATATTTTTTCAAAAAAATATTTAAATATTCAAATATTTTTATTTTAATTATAAACTTTAATTTTTCAACTTTATGGAGTCATTATATCATGATATACTGGGCTGGGAAGGTTGTACGGCGTTTATCAGGAACCCCCTAATAAAAACACAAAAGTTAATACGTGATGATTCGACCTCCTCCCATTTTCCCTTCGAGACATTGTTTTAATTTATGAAGGTACTACAAATAAGACTTTTTTTAAATAGAGATATTGACACAATTCTGGTCGCGCAATTACAAGAGAATGTCCCAAAGGAATGCTCGTCCGAGGTTTTCATGTAATTTTAATGATTTAATACCAAAAACACGTTCGACTTTTGCTCAGAGAAATTTGTCTTTTGTGGCCCCAAGAGTGTTTAACATTGTGGATGAACGTATGAAGTTCTCCAAAACAAAAGCCATTTTTAAGAAAAGTATACAAGTTTGGATTTTGTCTAAGGAAAAATACCAATGCAGGACACCGTTGCGAGACATTGCAAAGATTTATATTCCATGAAGCGTGTTGTTTAGATGCTTATTGAAATTTATGTTTACGTGATAATTTTTATTTTTATTTTTCTTAAGTGCATGTTTTCAGAACTCATAACAGGGATCTTGGCCTTATGGAGTTGGAAATACGTTATTTTTTTAATTTTTTTAAATGTATATTTGTATAAGCCGAAAATGATCGTGTCTGAAAATAGGAAACAAGTCATGGTTAAGTGATGTTTTATCCTTAGAACTCCTAATCCGAAGTCTTTGGTAGTTTAATGGGTTCGCAAACCGTATAATGTTAATTATTTGTTTTCTTGCAGATATACGCAAAACCTTCTCCGAACCTAGCTAAGATTTCTGACGCTGTTCTGACAGGCCAAACTCCAGTGTACCAGGGTATCATTCCCACCCATGTTTACCAACAGCAACAACAAGTCTTGCAACCTTTAGCCAAGGTAAAAACACAAATAAGATATTTATATTAATTTAAGCAAATTAACAAGCTGAAATTCACATTAAAAACAGAATAAATAAATATACTAATTTTCAACATTTCATGTGTCATATTCTGTTTCTTCATATTATATTATAGTTACTACAAGTTTGACTAAGGGAAGAGACTGTTGTAGAAGACTGCTGTGATATAGTGCATAGATTTTTATAATACTGTTAAACGTGTTGTATAGATGTTTATTGAAGTTTATGTTCATGTAATAACTAATATTTTTAGTATTTTTTTATAATATGCATGATTCCATTTTCTATTTTGTTGTATCCAAACTTAACACAGGGCTCTTGGCCTCATAGAGTTAGGGATACGTATAAGAATAAATAAATAAATATAAAATTAGAGGCATATTGAACAAAATTATATTTATTATTTCCCAGCAGTTTTTTGTAAAAACTTATTTTGGGAAAGGCATATTCCAACATTGATTTAAATATAAAACGATCATACACATTTACTAAAAATAATTATTTGGTTATTTGTTTATTCAGTTTAATTTACATTCATTAAGACGCAAGTCCCACTTCGAAAAACGTTGTATCATGACTAAAAAAAATAGTTCATTTAAGTTGATATTTTTTTAGTAAAGTTATTGATTCAAAATTATCATATATTTATTTATTTGTAATTCTGAACCCGTTAGTGTTATATATTACTGTTATTATAAAGAAGCTGGACTTCAGCTCCCACCAATTTATTACAATTAAGGACATTGTGATTTAAGCACGGCTGTACATTTTAATCCGCCTCGTGGTCTAATGGTCAGCGCGTTTACCTATCATATAAGACGTTTCGAATTCGATTCCCGACATAGTTGGCATTAAATATTTATATAAACCAATGGGATATTCCATAGTCTTTGGACTGGCACCTGAAGCGTAAGACTGATCACCTTAATTTAATATAACAAAAATGATCCAGATACGCTGCGTCTGGTTTACAAATGCAGTGGCCTATGTACCACCAGGTGTAGAAAGGGAACCATGACTGTGAGGTTAATTATTAAAACTTTTTATTTTTTATTATTACTGTGACCGGATTGATTTGGGTCGTGGACCCGTGGCTAGTGTCTCGGACTCACAGCTCACAGGTCCGTGGTTCAAATCCCACTCTATCCTAACTATTTTACCCTAATTATTTTCTAATAGTGAGTTATTTACAAGTCAATTATTATGAAAATAAAACTTTGTTATTAGTGTTCCACAATTTTTATTATTTTACAAAAACACAACAGTTTCGGGAAAGCACTCCTCCCTTCGACAGGTGATATAACACCCGACGGGTGTAACACTAATAATAAAGTTTTATTTTCATAATAATTTTTAATGAACTGTTACAAAGTGAATTCCGATTCAAATAACAATATTATTTACAAGTCGTTAAAAATGCCCCTCAAAATGAAATATTTGAGTAAATTTTTTTTTTATTTTTTAAATTGACAAAAGCTGTAACTTCCATAAGATCATTTAAGCTGAGATAAAACTTACACGAACTCAGTTTTGTATTTTTTTTCTGAATTTAGTGAAGTTGCAATTCACCCAAACTCACCACATTTATTGTTATTGTGATTTTAGCTGAGCTACAACTCGCCATCGTACGCCGTGTCCGCGCCCATAGCCTCTCACCTCGCCTACTCTAAGCACCAAGTGTTTTCTCCCCAGCAGATCTACCAGCCGCAGGTTCTGCAGCAGTACGCCGCCTACCCCCAAGTATACTCCCAGCCTCAGGCCGGCTACGTCCAAGTAGGCCAGTACCCTCAACAGCTGGTTCAGGGCCATGGACAGTCCTACGTCCAACCTCAAGTGTACCACCAGGCGCAAGCGTATCAGCATCAGCCTTTGGCCCAGGTTGCCTATCAGCAACCTCAAGTGGCTGTTGGATATTCACCCGTCATTGCTAAAGTTGCTTACGCCCAGGCTCCCGTAGTAGCTCATCAGGTAAATCAAAATTCCCTTATTTTAAAGTAAATTTGTGAGTAAAATTTATTTGCGTTTGGGATGAAGAATACAATTTTGAATTTGAAATACAACCAAAACCCTGGTCTTGTAGTTTTTACCTGATAGCTGCTCTTAGGTAAAAACCCTAAAAAAAGAAATCGTGTAGAGAAAAATCTACCGTGTTTGAGGTCCTGGGTTTGATTCCTGAGAGGGTCAAAATAAAATATTTGTTCAGAAAGTGGTTTAACATTACAATATTTAACTTTTTCTGGATTGGCACTCAAAGCGTAAGACTTATCACCTAACCATTCTGCAACACATGATTGAAATACATTGCATATACTTTCAATGCAGTTTCATATGCGCCATCAGATGCGGATAAAGGTTTGATAATGATGATATTGACGTATTTTGTAATATCAACTTCGTTGGAAATCAATCCACCACCTTTTGCACGATATACAAATCAATCTTTTCAAAATCGATAATAAATTTCTCTAGACCGACATCTGAAGACAGACTCAAATAATTTCCTTGGCTTCAAGAATCAAATACACAAAAAAATGCTGAGATAAGTTTTACGAAATTAAACCAAAAATATATATAACGGACTAAATTTTAGTAACAACTGACATAAAGCTTAGGCAATGCTATTGGCATGTACCACATATAACTTTTAAAAACTTGTCACAATTGTCGTCTTTACAAGGCATAAGGTTTTCGATGTGCTGGACGTCAGTTGCTGATGGTTCATCGGCAACTTGTGTAAGAACTACTGGATGCAAACCTTACTAAGAGGATGGACAGGAGCTGAAACCTGACTAAGATGCCTGGAAGCTCTTTGCGGACTCCATTTGCTCCCTCTAAAAAGCAAATATAGAAAAATTCATATTACTTGAAAATGAGACAGAAAAACCTGGAAAGTTCCTTATAGACACCACATGCACTAACTAGGGATCTGATATGGAAAAATGATGATAATGTGTTAAAACAGTATTGTTATGCTGAGATATTGATTTTTCTGAAACCAATGTGATGTTGTTCAATATTAATGCACTTAATTAGATTTAAGAGTTTTGCGC
The DNA here is from genome assembly GCF_059751315.1 of Micrasema longulum. Classification (NCBI taxonomy): domain Eukaryota; kingdom Metazoa; phylum Arthropoda; class Insecta; order Trichoptera; family Brachycentridae; genus Micrasema; species Micrasema longulum. The sequence goes on from NW_028277972.1 coordinate 768,105, forward strand.
TAAATTTCAAGTAAGGTTGCGATAATTAAACGTGATTTTTCGCAAGTAAATGAATTTGTTCTGGATATTTTTTGTGGCAGAAAACTAAAAATTAACTTTTTACTGCCCAAATTTTCTTAATTAAGAAACTCTGTGGTAAATTAGCTAAGACACTTGACTCACGCACGGAAGGTTCCGAGTTCGATTCCCGGCGAGAACACAACACTTTAATGAGATTTGTCTGAAGCCTGGGTGTTATGTGCTGTCTTCAACCACTGTAATTGAGCCCCCGGGCCTGTTTTGGTGTCAAAAAACATATTTTCTTGATGCTACTTTACTTTTATTAATATTTGCACAAAACATAGAAATAATACAAGAACTGGTTCAATTAAAACAAAATAAAAGTACACTTTTCTCAAAAGTGCATTTATTAAATATTGCAATTATTTAAAGGTTTATGCAGCTCAACCACTTGCCTCTAAAGGCGAAGGTGCTGAAAGCTATGCTAGTTTTTCTCAAGGAAGTGGAAGTTCACAATATTCTAAGGTAGAATACTTAAAACATACAATCATGTTATTCATGCACAACTATTTCTTACATTTGCACATGTATCTTGCTTATGCACAGGGTTTGCTAAAGATATTTGCCTCATTTCGCACTAATTATAATTTTTGCACTAAGTTTTGGTTTTGAAGCATGTGCGTAGTTTGTAGTATAATATTATATTACACCAAAAACATTTGGTTACCTAATTCATAGATATATTTATATCGCTTTTGTTCCTAACTGAAAACAGTTAATTTTTATAAAAAAATTGAACTCCTTTCAACAGTTTCAATTTCATAAACCGGGATACTAATTCGAATAATTCTACTGCTTCACGATTTATGAGTATGGCAACTTGTATGAAAGGCTTTGTTAGATATTGTCATTCTTGGATCATGATCACATATCCATCTTCTTCATTTGGTGCCATGCCCATGTTTAGGCGTTGACTCTAGAATGTGTCACAAATCACACAAATAGCCTGTTCCGCTCATGATCCTTCCAAAGCTGGAACAACTCCCCACACCAAGCTCGGTCCAGTTGCGTATGTTACTTAGTCAGAAAATTTATTAAGTAAAAATACCGTTTCATATTACACATAGGCTTATTAATAGAAAGCCGGGGAAAAAAGTTTATGACTCTGGCAATACTAACAAAATGTCCACGCACTTTTATTCAACAATCTGACAGATGGTAAAATAATTGAATTATTATGTAATATAATTTGTGAATTCGCTTTGTACACATGAAATGTGTTCCTACCGAATTCCCTTTTAATCCCAGCAGTGTTTTGACACTTGCAAACGACACAACATGGCATAATTGAATTTAAATCGACAGTTGCGTACTAAGCAACGTCTACATAGCACCTGATGGTAAAAAAACTCATTTATGAGTAGTTTAGTCGGATTCAGTTTGATGCGCGTCTTTGGTTTCTGGACTATTTTGATTCCTTGCATTCTGTTTTAATATTTACAATACCTTTACAGGTTGCGGCTCCAGCAGTTCTTGCCCACTCTTCCACTCTCTCCAAGCAAGTTGTGACTCCTCAAGTATTCCCTCAGCAGCCATATCAGCAGACGCACTACCAGCAAGCCTACCTACCTCAGGCTCAGGTGTACTCCCATAGCCAACCCCAGGTTCTGGTTCAGCCCCAAGTTTACCATAGCCAGCCCCAGCAGGTCTATCACGTCCAGCCACAAGCGTATCAACACCAGCAATACTATCAAGCCCAGCCACAAGTGTATCAGCAACATCAACAGTATTACCAGTCACAGCCACAAGTTTACCAACCCCAGCATCAGGTTTATCAAGCTCAGCAACAGATTTATCAAGCTCAACCGCAGGTTTATTCCGCTGGTAAGGTAGGATATTCTCAACCGCAAGCAACAGTCCAATATTTTGGGAAATCCGCCCAAAGCAACGCCAATGGTTATTCAACATATAACCATAAGTAGATCAAAACGTATCTTTAGAAATTTAGTTATTTTTTTTAATTTGCAACCATGAGTGTATTACACTGCAGCATCAGCAAAACAAATTGTCGCTGCAATAAATTCACCAACCAACAACATAAGGCTTGTGAATACACCTACATATTTATCAAACTTTTCTGCTAGTTTATTACACTTTTGTATAGTACTCGTTTACGAGTATCATCGACATGCTTGATGTTTTGAAATTTTTGCTTTGTGTAACATGTGTTCATAAGTGAATCAAAATGGATCTTTTTGTATTGTAAATATGAAGTTTTACTAATAATTTTCCGGAGAAAATGTTTTGTTAAACGTATGTTTATTAAAAAAAACTGTATGCTACATGTAAGATATTGTAATATAGGAGTTTCATTCAGCACAAAAAAATAAAGTATTATTTAGTCATTAGTTTAGATTAAGTCAATAGATGCCATAAAATTCATTTTGATTTTAACGTTAAACCATAAAAATTAAAGGTTTTCCAAAACCTACATAGAATATATGAATGTTGTGTAAGAGTTGATTTTTTTAATTTTTATATAAAAATATTAAAAATACACTGTTATTTTATTTTACTGTTACAAAGATTAATTGAATTTTCCTAGCTAAAGTCGGTTTTCTTATAACAGAAGACTTATTAATTTAATTGAAGGAAATGTTGAAATGAAGCCTATTTCTTTCAATCTACCAACGCAGTTACATAAAAGTATTTTTTCTAACCCATTAAGAGGAGAAGTATCTGAAATCCATTAGGATTTTAATAAATGAAGCATAAAAACGAATCATTTGATTTTATTTAGGCTTCCGAAATACAGAAAGAAGAAAATTAATTTAACTAGATCCAATTTGAAAAGATTTTACGCCAGTTTATGAGACACGTTTGTTTTATTAGGCGTCTATGCCTTACAAAAATTTGAAACAAGTACCTATGTAGCTTAATAGGTACAGATAGACAAACGTATTTGTAGAATTGTGGATGACGATAAAATTTTTCCTTTAAAAAGCGGACACTTTTAAAAGACGTGAAATAGGGTAAATCTGGGGCAAACCGAAAGAGGGGCATACCGACAGGGGGCATACCAACAGGGTAGCATACCGAGATATTTCTAAGGTTTTGGAACCCCTCTCCTAAATCTTGCCGGCAGTCTGCAATTTTGTTTATTCAGGTGTTTTGCCATATATTTTTTTGTAATATTAAAAACAACTGAGTTGTTATGGGCGAGTGTTAAATATATTTCTTAGATATTTTCAAAACTTTAATTATAAATAAAGTCTTACCAAAGTTTTTAATTTTGTCAGGTTATGTTATAATTGGATAGATGGCGTGTTTGTGCGACTCGGCAAGGTGATTAAAAATGGCTATTAACCATTGAGATATAATATAAAGAGATGATTTTCAATACAAATCCGCGCTAAAAGTCGTCCCTAAAGGAAAGGAAATGACCAACGGAGGAAGCAAGTGTTGTCACGTCATATCACGTTGACTTTGGCAGCCAAAAAAGTAGTACAGTAAAAAGCACGGACTGTTTTCATCGGTCTATTGTGAGTTCTATTAAGTATGTCGCTTCCTTTTGCATACGCGTCAACTTTGTTTGTCGTGGAGGAAGCAAGTGTCGTCACGTCATATCACGTTGACTTTGGCAGCCAAAACAAGTAGTACAGTAAAAAGCACGGATTGTTTTCATCGGTCTATTGTGAGTTATATTCAGTATCTCGCTCTCTTTTACATACGCGTTAACTTTGTTTGTCGTTTCACTATTCGCCCGACTAACCGAGCAGGACAGAGACAGAAGATAATTCACGAATAATGAGTACTGGTAACATATTTAAGACGTATGTTGACATTAAAAGAGCTATTTAAGAAGGGTTGATTAAGATAAGAACATTACATACCGGTAAAAAGGTATATTATTGCTTTTTCAGATCGATTTGTGTAATATTTTAGCGTGCATATAGATATTTTACTAATTGCGAGGATACATAAGTTCAAAAGTAGCCGGGGACTATTCCCATTAGACTAAAGTCCGTTCTATCAAACAGGTTGAGGAAACAAATATTTTGAACGCTAATGCTTACACTTAAGATTGCTAGTAACATTTTTTTTTCACACCTTTAACAAAAACATATTACTTTTTAGGGACACCAACTAATGGAAATTTCAAACAGACACCAACTAATGGAAATAAATGGACACTTTTGATTTGTGTAAAATAATCCCAACCATGTTATTTTTTCGTCAGATAAATTAAATGTACTAAATTAAGCTTGACATAATTGTCTTTGTTTTAATCTCCAAAATCTGTCACATTAAAATCTATATTATAAAAAAAATTAATTAAAAGTGACTTTATTAATTTTAAGGTAGTTCAATCCTCAATATTTCATTGTACCTAAGCTAACACTAGCAGTGTAAGACTGATCATTGTACCTTCACGTAGCATGTGATCAAAATATTTATCAATGTAGTGCTCTATGTACCACTGGGTGTCGAAAAGGGAACGATGAAAATGATTTCACACAGATTTTTAAATTTTTAAGATGAACGGAAATATTGTTTTGAAAAATATTTTCTGTACTGATTTACTTCTGTGAAATAGTTTTCAATCAATTTTCTTATTCTTATTTTTTTTCTTTTGAATTTTTCAAAACACACATAAGCTACAAATACAAAATACACTGATACATAAACACTTTTTAAAAAATCTCACAAAAACATGGCCTGTGTGTGGGTATATATTTTATTTTAAATTTTAACAAATGCTACTGAAGGAATACAATAAAAAATGAGTGCTGAATTACAGCGTCGAACACAATTTTTTTGTAAACAAAAATGAAAAAATTATTTATTTATTTATTTATTAAACTTTTTGTACATAATGTTATTTGTACATAGGCGGGCTTATTGCCAAATGTCAATTTCTTCCAACCAACCAATAAAATAAAAGTTTTATTTTTATAATTCAAGATACAGAACATATTCAATAGAAAAAAAAGATTAAAAAGTTAAAAATATATAAAAATAGAAATAAACGTATATGTTTGTAAATTACCTTAAATTAAAACTATTACTCAATGGGAAAAAGGAAAAAAGAGGAAATAGGAAAAAGGAAAGGAGGAGAGATTAAGGAAGAGGAAGGAGATGTTTCTTCAGACGTGATTTAAACAGAGATAATGTAGTAACATCTTTGATGGTGGATGGGAGATGATTCCACAGTCGAGCCGCATGGACACTATATGAGTTAGAGAAGATAGAGGAATTGTGGATGGGTATTAAGAAAGTGCTTTGTGAATTAGAACGAAGAGGTAAACCATGAACTGATAAGCGTTGAAATTTTTCACGCAGGTATAAAGGAGCGTTAGGACTATGAAGTACATTGAACAGAAGTGAGAGGGAGTGATAGTCTCTCCACTGTCAAATTTTTAGCCATTTCAGTTGCCTACGATAATCAGAAATGTGGTCATATTTCCTGAGAGCAAAAATGTACCTCATGCATGTATTCTGAAGTCGTTCAAGTTTATCGAGTTGCTCACAACTTAAATCAGTCATGGAAACATCAGCGTAATCTAGAATGGGTAGAAATAATGCTTATACATTGTAATTATAATATGCTATTCATTAAAATAAGAACCTTTTTAAATTTGTTTTTTTATCCATAATTTCAACAAAAATTTAAGTCGAGAAAAATTCTAATAATAAATCTCTATAATATTGTTCTAGTGAAATTATTGAAATTTATTGTCAGTTTCAGCATTTTCATATAGAGATACTGGATTTTACCATTAGAAAATATTATCTAAACATACCAATATCTTCAACAAAGGCGTATGTATTATTTTTTATACATGATCAGTCACTATTCATATAAATATAACGTTTTTCGTCAAGTCTGTACGGAAGAATGTATCAAAATGTTCATTGAATTTAACTTATAATATTTTTAAAATTTTCAAATATTGAATTTGGAGGCCAGTATGATAAAATTGCCAAGACAATTAACTCACACACGGAAGGCTCAGAGTTTGATTGCCGGTCAAAACAAAAAAACGAAATGTGAATTTTCTCAAGCCTGGATGTTCTGTGCGGTAATTTACTGTAATTATTTACTGTTATTGGACCTCCTGGTCTGTTGTGGTTCAAGAATAATACAGGTTGAAATATATTTCAATTTTTCTACATATTTTTTTAAAACTATTCAATTCAGAATAGAAAAAAATTTAAACACACCCATATTTAATATAAAACAACTAAACTGAAGAACATTTTGGAGAAAAATATACAGAAATCTACGCATTTATAGGGCTTAAGAGCTGTCATTGTCTGCTTTAAGTGACAAATTCACTCGGCTCTTTTGTAAAGTTGCTACATGTCGCTTAGTAAATTTTTGGTTTTCAGCGTCGAAATATAAATATTAAAAATATTACGTGTTATTTCAATTTACTCAAATTATTGTTGCTATCCATATTTTGACGCTGGAAAGAAAAAGTTAGCAAGCGACACGTAATGACTTTACAGAACAACGTAGTTTTTTTTTGTTTTTAATTAATATAAAAATCTCAAACATACGTATTTTTTTGGCATGATCTTACATACTTAAAATAAGAATTTTAAATATGAGATCTTTCATCAATTTTTTAAGTAAAAATATTAGTTGGCTCTTTTGTAATGTTGCTACATGTCGCTTAGTGGTTTTTTTATATTTCGAGCGTCGATTTGATGATCAAACTTATACCGTGTTGTCATAATTCAAACATATTAACTTTTGTAACTAAACAAAATTGAACAATGTTTGAGTATGTCCAAATGCTTGCAGACTGGCTGGATTTCCTCCCTAGGGAGTTGTTTATGTATAAATTTATTGCAACAGAGAGGGAAAACATTATTGAGAAGGGAATATGGAAGTCTAGGCATTCACAGGGCTTATGATCTGTCATTGGCTGGTTTAAGTGGCTGGTTAACAGTCATTGGCTGGTTAACAAATCCCTAGGAAGGAAATCCAGCCAGTCTGCAAGCATTTGGACATACCTCAAACATTGTTGAATTAACTACCTGGTAGAGAAGTATAAAAATTGGATTGATATTTTCAGGCGTTGCCTAGTAGGTGATTTGGTTCAGCCGGATGAATTTCACCCACATAATAAAGGTTTCAGCTCCTTTACTTCACAAAAGTCAACAGATAGAAGAGTTGGAAGAAATGTGGATGCTTATTTATTTGACAATTTATATACATATACAATATATATACATATAAGGGCGGGCATATTACCCTAAAGCAATTTCTTTCTACCTACCCAAACCGTTCAGTTTGCGAAAATTATAAATACATGTACATATTGAATCTTACAATTTTATACAAAAATTAAAAACAAATAATAACAAAATAAAAATACATTTTTTAAAAAATTACACTATTCTATGAAAAGAGGAATGGGGATAAGAAGGAAAGAAGAAGGATAAAGGAACAATTTAAATATTTAGATAGTGACATTTTTATCTTGACTTAAATGTAAATAAAGAAGGGGCGTCTCTAACATTAAATTAACGTTTAAACATGGGCAGAATGGTGAATGTTACACAGTGGTGTAAAAAGTGGTCACCTAAACCAGCCAATGATAGGTCGTAAGCCCTGTACATGTGTAGACTTCCATATTCCCTTCTCAATAATGTTTTCCCCCTCTGTTGCAATAAATTTTAATACAAACAAAATTGTACTAAAACGACTCTGTTAGTTCATTTTTTGTCCGTTCCACAGATGAGTTTGTGGCACTATGAACGAAAAACGAACGGGATATTGTGCATAGTTCGCCGTTATAACGGAATTTTCAATCCTTGTCGGGATCGCTCTTCATCCGTTACATCCGAACGGAATATAACGAACGTTTAAAAGGTTATTACGGCCGTTAGCAAAGGCTATTATCGCCGATATTATCCTGAAACTCATTTAAACGGTAATGTCAAGGGATAACGATTGCAGGTGATATTTCAGGGATGTTAAATTACATTCTTCGTTATTTTATTTCTATTCGAATTCTCAGGAACAAGGATACTCCTCGTAAAGAATAAGCACCAATCTTGATAGATATTTAAACAGAGATAAAGAACCCTCTTCGAGTGGATCACGGAAGTCTAGGCACTATTCGATTTAATAAAAAATATAAATAAAAAAAATGTGTTCGTTGCGGGCTTATTTTCAAAAAAATGTTTTTTATTAATAAATTTCATAAAAGGTACATGTTTAAAAAAAAACTATACAGATCTACTTTTATACATCTTGTAAATGTTATTACTGTAACTCTCCAAAAAAAGAGACTAACTCTTGTGCTTGGAGAATGACTTACACTGTTGTAGTGGTTTATTTATTATTAATATTATTATTATTGTTTATTTTATATAGTTCTACGATTAACATAGTCTAATATATATTTACAACACAATATTCACATTTACTTATTCTTACTTTATTTATCACTATTATACGCTCGTCGTCTTCTACGCTTTCTCTGCCCCTCTTCAATTCACTGGACCACTTTTGAACTATCGATAATAAAGGAGCATATTCCCCGTAAACTTCTGACTTCTCTTTGTTGATAGTTTTCTGATTTTTTCCTTGTTTGGTGAGGAGTTTTACAACGGCACGGTACTCGAGTTTATTTAACTTTGCGAAATGACTCATCTAGCTTGTTCGAGGACAGCTACTCAATGACTAATGATCCGTTTGTTATGAAACTCGGTACTTATACTAATAATGAGTGCAATATAACGAGGTAATTAATATCCTAATTTTTTATTATTCACTGTTTCATATGTACATTTTCATTAATTATATTCACTATTTTCACTATGTTTTACATAATATTTTTCACATATATACTTTTTACATTTAAAAGTTTATATAATTGTAAACATACGAGCACATGAGAAAAAAAAACAAAGGATAAATAAAGACATTTACATTTATCAACATTTCTTGTATGGACGGATCGTCATTGCTACCTACCCGTCCATCTCATTTCCTAGCGCACTCTTTGTAACAATAATGCTATGTGTGAGTACCAGTAATAACATTTAAAAAGCAGAACTAATCTTACATCAACCAAGTAAGCTGAACAAATCATTTATCAAGCGATCTGTGCCTGCGTGCATTTAGACCGCCAGCTCCATACATACAAGCTATGCCAGTGTCTCATGACCGCCAGCTTCACCAGCCAGGTTCCAGCACTCATCACGCCTCATCATTGGCAGGTTAGTGGATTTGTGCAACCTTATTTCCCCAACAATGCAGTACACTATCTAAATTTTCCTCCCCCTAGGACGAGGTATTTTTTGAACCTCGTCTACTTTTAAACTTTTGTCTCCTCGCAATTACTAAATTGTTTATATGTACGCTAAGATACTGCACAAATTAATCTGGAAAATATAGAAAAAGCGATGGTATGACTTTTCACCGGTAAGTAATGTTTTAATCTTAATTAATACTTTTAAAAAATTACTATTTTAATGTTAATAAACGTTTTATTAATATGCTACCAGTCGTAAGCTACTTCCTGTCTCTGTCCTGCTCAGTTAGTCTGGCGTTAAGTGAAACGATAAATAAAGATGATGTGTATGCGGAAAGGAGCGACATACTGAATAGAACTTACAGTAGGCTAAGCAAACAGTCAGTGCTTTTTACTGTACCACGTATTTTGCTTGCCAAAGTCGACGTGATATAACGTGACGACACTTGCTACCTCTGCTGGTCATTCTCTTTCCTTTGGGAACGACTTTTTAGCTCGGATTTGTATGGAGTGTCAAGTCTTTATATTATATCTCAATGATTTAAAGGATAAAAAAAACAATTTTGCTTTAAAGGAACGTGAATATTCAAACAGACCGAGAATGTAAAGTGATATTATTTTTAATCTGCTAGTTACAAATGTTTATCCCTTAAAATGCTCAGACTTTCTAGCACCTTTTCAAAAAAGTTCTTCATGTATGTAGAAATATCTGTCAAACAAAAAAACATAAAAAAATACTAAAACAAAATAATTTTCTGTTTTCATAATAATTTATATAAGTTACCTACGAAATAATAAAAAGGTTTTACGCTTTCGTAGTCCAAGAAGATTTGTAAACACATCACCGCACCGGGACAATAATAAATTACTATCGAAGATTTCGTACCCCTGTTAGCAATCGACCACAGAATATAAATCAGTGACAACCCTACCGGACCATACAACTGTTGGGGTGTTCGTGAATATACTATATAATAATGTGTTATTATTTGTGTAGTAGAAATTTGGGTCAACCAAGAAGCATAAATAACAAATTAATGAAATTTCTTAGATTTTCACTTTCAGATGAATAATGAGTTATTATGCCTAGTTCGATTTTTTTTTGATCGAATTATAGGGTCCATTATCAGAATTGATATTATTTAGACGGTTCGCGGTAAGAACGGGCTCATTACCAATACAAAAATTTTATAGGGGAGTGGGACTCTAGGTTCATGTGTTATAAAATAGGTTTTCCATTAATGCAATTTATATTTTTACATACAATCCCAATCCTCCATGCGCTCTTTGCCAAGACGTGCTGAGATATTTATTTATTGCACAGCGCCCTTGATGCGATTTTTCAAAAATCACTGTTCCTTAGTTATCCAACTATTATAGTAATACTACTGATATCACCGACAGAAACAGCCACCAGATAAGGCAACAGGAAACTCCTCTGGTCATCTTTGCCCAGGAATCAATATGGAGACTTGAGGACCTGCTCCGAGGACATAGATGATTTGCTAGTCGCTGAAAAAGAAAAACAGTCTGCATACTGAGATTATCAAGGTTTTTATTTGAATTTTTCATATTTTGGGGAAGTATTTTCATCATGAACTTTTTTATAACAATATTTTTTTTATTTGATTAATTGAGTTAATGTATTTAATTTATACACGCTTCCTTGCAACAAAACATTAATAAAATAATAATTCTATACAATTATCATAACCACATGAAACAAACTCCACTACAAAGATTATATTTACTTATATATATTATCCTATTTTATTTTAACTGTGTCAACTAAATAATTCATCTAAACATATGGAGCGAAAAAGAAAGTTATTAAAAATAACTAAAATGTTAGTGTTTCAAAAATAAATTTAATTCATATTGTAAAAATACGTATTTTATAAATTTTGTATTTTCTTTAATTTGGCAAAGCAATTTCTATTTTCTTATATTTTTTAGTCAGAGTATTAAAAGTATTAATGTGGGAGTAGAGTATGGAACAAGATAAATGGAACGTCAAATAAGAAGCTATAAAATTTGATTTTTGACAATGATAAATGGTTTGTTAGAAATCTCTATACGCGTTTTTAAAGATTAACGGGGGTTACTTTAATTCGTAAAAAGTTTAAAAATATAAGTATTGGAAAGCGAAAGCATTAACGTGTGGTTTCCGAGTGCAATGGCTTTAACATTTATCTAATAATTTAATGATTGGTTCATTAAAATAGCATCTCGATCATTTGAAAGTGTTTTTAGATTTTTTTTTTCATTTATAAACTTCTTGGTTAAATGAAGACTTTCTTAACATTTTATAAAACACGTTTTCTGTGGCAATATTTTGAGTTTGCTCAAATGTCTGTCAGACAAAATACTGGATTTTACGCTCTAGGGAGTTATTTCAATTAATAAATTACAACAGAGATAAAGAACCTTACAGTATAAAAGAACATTTAAAACCGAAAAGATAAAATTCTAGGCATTTCATTTTAGTATCCATATTTTTTCAATTCTTCCATCTGTTGATTTATTCATTTATAAAATAACTCAAATGGACATATTATGCTTTTGTGATATAAGTAAATACAATTTTGGTACCATTCGTGTTTACACTATGGTATTGAATAGAATGTCAATATTTGACAAAGGTCTTCCATATAATTTGGCAAACACACTGAAAGTAGTAGAGTTAAATTCAATTAAAATTTTCAACATTTTAAAACATTTTAAAAGCGTAACTCGTTTATTGACAAAAAAACATTGCTTTTATGAAGCTGATAGGAAAACCAAAGGTTCTTACAACGGTTTTGGGTATGTGAAAGACCATACCGTGGGTATTCTGCGAAAAAGCACTAAGTCAAAATTACTACTTCTGAGATAATTAAAGATTAAAGTTTGTAACTAAAGAACATTTTTTTTTAAACATTACAAAGCTAACTTGAAAACATGGTAAATTGATCACAACATTTTATTCAATAGATTAATAAATAATAACTGAACTTTCAGAATATTTTTTTTAAAATTGTTATTAAATTATTAAATGCTTAATAAAGTCATGTCAATCCACTATTGTAGATTGACGTGACTTAGTGCATTTTTGCTAATACATAATACCACAGTAAGGAATTCAAATTGAAGTCACATTGTCTCTACTATAGTCACTTTGTGAGAAATGTTTTTTTCTTCAATTAAAAAAGTTATGTAATCATTTTATTCAATGTGCAGTACCTATTACATAAGGTTAAATAATAATTCATTAGTAAAATAAAAACAGAAAGAAAATAACAATTGCCACGTTTGCCCCTCAGGGAAGCATGTAGACATCACTTACTAGTATCATGTCGCCGACCAACAATCTCACCTTTTCTCAAGTCAGTACTGCTCGATAAGCTCCGCTGAATACATCCAAAATATTATTATTGGTGGTCCACCAGTACGGCGTCCCTTGTCTTTTGGTGCTTTTTCCATGAACGGATTTATCTTATATTGACTTATTACAGAAAATATCTTGATTTGTGAAGACAGGACTTTGTGCGTTTTGCCAGATTGATGAGTATTTTTTTAACAGTATAACCTCATCATTAAGTCAAAAAAGCATTTGTTTTACTTAGTGCTTTTTCGAAAAATACGCACGATACTTTCACTGTTGATTTTAGTGAAGTTAAGTCTTATGTGGCTGTGGTGTAACAGGAGTCTACATAGAATACAAAACTTTATATATCTATCCTATTTGAATATATCTGTTTTACTGTATAAGAAATAGCACAAAAATAGAACTTGTAACAAGGAAGATGGAGACGCTTTTTGTGGCCGGTGTTTATGTGAAAGAGACAAAATAAAAGAAGTTTTTTTTTTTTTTAATTTATTTATACATACAATGATATAACATACATTTTTTGGACACTTTGCCCAGCTAACAAAGGCAAAATTGGTTCAATCAATCGGTTATTGTCAGAAAGAAAAAGTGCACGCTAGTTATATGACCGCAAATGTATTATTATCTATTTATTTTGCTATAACACGCCTAAATTAGATCATGACTTTGTGGAGCGGGTTCAAAAAAAATTTCTTTGGTTTTTCTACATAAGAGAGTGCGTATATTATCCATGGCTTTATCCTACTGATACCCGTATACAGAGACAAAACTTAAGGTGAGGAAAGTACATTCTAATTTCAAATGCAGAGCATAACCCGAAGATGAAGACAATAGAATGTACTTTCCTCACCTTAAGGTTTGTCTCTGCATACGGGTATGAGTCTCTCAAGGGTATGCTTGCTTACAGCAGTTTTAAGACCAGAAGAAATGTATATTTAACTACGCATTTATTCCGATTGTTGCGCGGTATTATTGACAAATCTGAAATTATGCGGAGCATTAGCTTTTATGTTCCAGAAACCTTAGACAGCGTCAGCATAGACTATTTCACATCCCAATATACAGGACCAACATGCCAATAGTTATGCTTGTTGGAAAGGCTATCTCTATATCAAACAATATTACTTTGGACATTGACATTTTTCACGTCTCTGAGGGAGTTTTTCGTTACAAGATTCTCTTACTTTTTAAACATATTATTCTCTGGATATTTTATTGTATTTTATTAACATAAACGGCAAATCTGCCTTTTACAAACATTTTTCATATTAACACATTTGATTGATGTATTTTTTTTTTAAAACATGAATTTCCTTATACCCAAGATTTATAAAAAAAAAATAAAACCAAAAATTATACAAGATTATGTATACTTATGTGTTATTTTTATACATCTCTAATTTTACTTTATTATTTTAATTATTTCTCTATGTATGAATTAAGATATTCCATTTTGTAATGAACATATGTATCGTCTTAATGGTACTGGAACTAGGCAGTCTTGTTAATCGAAATGTAAAAAAACACTTTTGATTAGAATTTATTTTATTTTCCGCTTATTTGAAAATGCAACAGTAATAAACAGGGCGTAGATGTCAACGTGCGAAAAAAAGGCGTATAAAAGTAGAGGAAGCGAGGTCCGTATACAAAGACAGAGCAATATGGCGTTTTATCCTCTCCACCTACCCCCGCGGGGCATCGGTGTTAGTAACCCTCTCACTTGCATAACTAACTGTTCGACTGTCTCTATAATCTGAACATTTTTCAATGCATTCCCCTTTTATATAGGAGAAAAATTTGTTTGTTATGAAGCAAAATACATAGTTTCAAAAAATTATATTATTGTTATCAAAAACATTTTTCACTTTGTGGTATGATATTTTACACTAATTTGTTTATAAATTTGTATAAACCACTTAATTTTTTTATTATTATTTTTTTTTCAATTAGAATTACACTTCGCTTTTTATACTAATAATAACATAGGTAAAATATTAACAAATTGTAAAGATAAGGATGATAAATTAAATCATTCGGGAATTTATAAATTAAATTGTTCAAATTGCCCAAATTTCTATATTGGAAAAACTTCACGTAAATTTAAAGTTAGAATCAAAGAACATATAAGATGTCTGAGTAATAATAATTTTTCAGAATTCGCAAATCATCTTATATCCGAAAACCATGAATTTAATCAAGAAACGTGTGTAGAAATTTTGCATGTCAATAAAAATGGTTTTCGTTTAGATAATTTAGAATGATTAGAAATTAGTAAAGCCATTAAGCAAAAACTTCAAATAATAAATAAACAATTAAATTTAACTTCGAGTCCTCTTATAAAACTATTTCCGTTATGATTTATTTTATCTTCTTTCTCTCTCTTTCTGTTAATTGTATGTCTCTTTTACACAATATTTTATTATATAAATAGCAACGCGTGTAATTATAAGTTAGTTAAATTCCTGACGATGAGGTAGTTACCTCGAAACCGGTCGAAGTGTAATTTAAAAAAATTAAGTGGTTTATACAAATTTATAAACAAATAAGTACAAAAAAATAGCCTCAAACAAAACTGCGTAATTCCACACATGACAATAAGTTCTATTTCGTTTTTAAAAAATATTTCTACGCAGCAAATCTAAAAATTTAAAAGCTTTACATACGAATTGCATTGTTCAAAGAAATAAAGTCATGCCAAATATATATTTTTAAAAGCACCCTGTTTTGACGTCTTTTATAATGTTACAAACACAATCTACATTGTTTCTTATTCATGACTCAACAGCCTAAAAATAATGATATGGCAAAAGTACATCTTTAAAGCTTCAAAACTTAAATACAAGTATAAGAAAATGTTGGTATATATTACGTCATACAAAAAAATATCCATGTGCTTACGCGGTAAGACATAATCAGAATACTCAAGTAGGCCAAATAGAAAAATAAAATATTTCTAGAAATCTGCTCACAAAAGGTCTTAACAATTTAAATTAAATTTATATTTAAATTTATTTCAACAGAGAGGGAAAACGTTTTTGAGAAGGGAATATGGAAGTCTAGGTGCTTACAGGGCTTATGATGTGTCATTGGCTGGTTTGAGTGGCCACTTTACACACTGTAACATTCACCATTCTGCCCATATTTGAACATCCACATTTCCTCAACTCTTCCATCTGTCGACTTTTGTGAAGTAAAAGAGCTGAAACCTTTATCGCAAACATTCAAATACAAATATTCAAACATGGGCAGAATGGTGAATGTTACACAGTGTGTAAAATGCCTAGACTTCCATATTCTCTTCTCAAAAACGTTTTCCCTCTCTGTTGAAATAAATTTTAATATGAACAACTCCCTAGGCTGTAAGCATTTGGACATACTCAAACATTGTTAAATAAAATTTAATTTAATAAATTATTGAAAAGAAATTACTTTACATTGTCTAGGTTTTTTTTTTTATTTCAACTCCAGAATATTCAGTGTTTTGCTTAATGTAACACAATGTTACATCACCGCGTGTAAAGGAATTTGTAGCACAGCTTTTTAAGAGTTGAAGAGTTCACATCAAGTTTGATAATACTGTTATTAATTAAAAATGGCGTTCGCGAATACATATGTTTTCGATGGAATACCTATGTTTCTGACTCAAACTTTGGAGTGGTATTTGTTCTTCTCCAAAGCGCAGAGCTCATGGAAAATAAATTATGTTGACATAAGTGTCTCATATCCACGAATGTACAATAAATGTATGATACTACATCTGTATCACGACGTTCGTTTAGCTTGCTTATTATAGAGTGATAGGATACAACATTTCTTCATATAATTTCTGTCGGTTAAACTTTTTACTTTAAATACAAAATGAGCACTTATTTTGCACGGCAAATCCATTAGAATAGAAAGAATTTAAAGATTAATTATTATTGTTTTGAACTTATAATATAACACATCAAACACTGATTTGAGTCTACTGAAGACATTATTTTTTCATTATGTATTCATGCATTTCATAATATATACAGTTTTTTATTTACTTTGCCCAGCTATGAAACATAACTTATGATTTTCTTGTTGTATTACTGTAGAATGTTTTATTATTTAAACTTTGTACTGAATATGCTGTAAATTTTAAGTTTATTTTTAATGTAAATCTTGTAAAATCATCTTACCTTCATCTAACAAAAAAAAAGTTCAGTCTTACCCTTCAATTACCAGTCGAGGGACTATGAAATATTCTAGTGTAAAAACACCCTTTTAAAATAAATTCATATCAACCTGAATCAATCCCGAGACCTCTTGTATATAACTCAGTATAATTTTATATTGTTTAAAATTTGTAATTTTGATTTACCAATTTTGTGCAGTACATTTTTTGTAGTAAAAATCGATCAACTCCAATTTTGTAGATCTCTTCCCCATCAACACGTTCAATGAAGATGGAATGCCATGGGTTAGCTTAAATTATTTTATTTCGTAAAGCGTGTTTTTAGATATATTGTAAACCATTATTTTATTGCTCATGTTTTTCCTTGCAACATTGTTTTATATTATTTTTGTTCAATTTCTTGCACATACTATGTTTGTTCATAAAAATGATAGAATTATTTCCTAAAGTAGTATTCATTATAATATTTTAAAGAAAATACCTCGATTTATAAATTATACTTTTCCTTGGAATGTGATAACATTTGTTCATAGAACTAATTTACTTTAAGACTTTAACTGTTTTTATTTTCTAAGATACGTCTCAACATAATATAAATGTTACAGATAAACAAAAATCGTTAACAATGCTTTAAAGTTTAACTATAAAATAATCTATGAAAATGTAGAAAATTACCAAGAAACCATAATTAATAAAAAAAATACGCTTCTTTATTTATTCTGCATGCAAAAACAGCGAGTAGGTACCTGCTCTATTTATATTATTATAATCACCATCACTTACTAAATATCTACTTGCCCACAAAAAAATATTTTTAAATATGCGTTAAATTCTACCCCAGTTTTCTATTGTTCAATTATTTACTATTTAAAATACTGTTTTTAAAATTCGAAATCTTTGTCAAGGTTTGTTTGAAATTTGTTTATTATTCATTTTACTTTTTCGAGTGTCAGATTCGAGTTAGGTTTTTAAAATGTCTCAGCATTCCAGATTAGATCATGGTTTTCTCGATCCAAAACCGAAAACATCCATTTGTCCAGTGGCAAAATGTGTCTTTCAAAATAGAAGATTGTCACGACGAACCAGCATTACTTCATACCTCAGCGTTCAGGGAAGAAGAAGTACCTTGGAACTGGGAAGAACGAGGAAAGTGGAAAGTAATATAGCTGCCCATTTCCTGTCCCCGAAACAGCTGTGTAAGATATTGGATACGAACCTCGAAACTGGCCTGACTGAAGCTAGAGCAGCGGAGCAACTAAAAACTGATGGTCCAAATGCTTTGCAAGTGGTTACCGATTTTTCTCTATTAAAAATGTTTCTTCACAATCTATTCGGGTGGTTTCCCATGATGTTATGGTGCGCTGGAGCGCTCGCCATCTGCATTCATTTTATCCAGTTTATCGCCGAAGAAGCGGAAGAGTCAAATGAAAATTTATACTTGGGAGCAATCATAATCGCTGTTACTCTGTTTACAGGATTCTTTGCATTCTATCAAGAGGCCAAAAACTATCAAGTCATGAGAGGTTTTTCTGATTTAATACCCCAAAAAGCTAATGTCGTTCGCGATAGTAGGACCTACGAGTTACCAGTGGAGAAATTGGTAACGGGTGATATCGTCGAAATGATGGCGGGAGAAGTTGTGCCTGCAGACGTGAGACTTATTCATGTGAGTAACTTCCGTATTGATATGTCATCAATTACAGGAGAGGCTGAGCCCCAATCTCGAACCACTTACTATACGCATGAAAATCCACTGGAGACGAAAAATTTGGCTTTCTTTTCTTGTCAAATCACAGAAGGTACTGCACGTGGAATAGTAGTGGCGACTGGGGAACGCACAGTTATAGGAAGAATAGCTGGACTGGCATCGGGTGTAGAAAAAGAAGAAACTCCCATTGCTATAGAAATAAAGCATTTCATTAAAATTATAACAATTTTGGCGGTTATTTTAGGAGGAACGTTCTTTATTATGGTGACCGTAATACAGAGAAGTTGGCTGGCTGGGTTTTATTATTTTACAGGGATAATAATTGCCAACGTTCCTGAAGGTTTGTTAGTAACATTGACCGTATCGTTAACATTAACAGCTCAGAAACTGAAGAAGAAAAATTGTCTCGTGAAGAAATTACAATCCGTGGAAACTTTAGGAGCAATGTCTTGTATTTGTTCAGATAAGACCGGAACTTTGACCGAAAATCGCATGTCAGTCTCGCATCTTTCATTCAATCTGAAAATTCATGACGCACACGGTGATTTTGATTTCTCTTTTGATGAAAACCCTTACATAAGGGCCGCTTGTTTATGCCTGAAAGCAGAATTTATGGAAGATGTTACTATTCCTGTTACTATTCGGAAAATAAAAGGTGATGCTTCTGAGTCAGCCGTCCTTCGTTATATGGAATCACAACATAGAGCGACAAACATTCGCCATTTTAATCCGAAAGTATGCGAGATACCTTTTAGTTCTGCGAAAAAATTTCAAATTTCCATTCATTTGCTAGGTAATTCACCTATTCATTTGTTGGTAATGAAAGGTGCCCCTGAAATAATTTTGGAAAAGTGTTCAACTATTTGGAATTCTGGACATAATGAAGAATTGACACCTGGCGTTTTACAAAGCATTAAAAATATCTGCACAGAGCTTGGAAACAAAGGAGAAAGAGTATTAGGGTACTGTGATTTATATCTCAATATTCATAATTTTCCGATTGGTTATGATTTCGATACTGAAAATGTTAATTTTCCAATAACTGGTCTTCGTTTTTTAGGTCTTATATCACTTATAGATCCTCCTAGAAAAAGTGTTCCTGATGCTATATCTAAATGTAGATCAGCAGGAATAAAAGTTATTATGGTCACCGGAGACCACCCAATAACGGCACTTGCAATATCCAGGAAAGTAGGGATAATATCCGATCACAATATGACACCTTACGATGATGCTTTTAAAGCTAACGCGGATCTTAAAAACTTTGTTAAGTCTGTGGATCCATTAGAATATAAAGCAATCGTTGTTACTGGTGAAGATCTAAGAGCGATGTCAACTTTGCAGTTAGATTTGATAATTGAAAACGTTGATGAAATAACTTTCGCAAGGACAAGTCCACAGCAAAAATTAATCATAGTGGAAGCATGTCAAAGGATCGGTCATGTTGTTGGAGTTACGGGTGATGGTGTTAATGATTCTCCGGCTCTAAAGAAAGCTGACATAGGCATTGCGATGGGAATAACGGGTACTGATGTTTCAAAGCAAGCCGCGGATATGATCTTATTAGATGATGACTTCTCTTCTATAATTTTAGGAGTCGAAGAAGGAAGACTTATTTTCGATAATTTGAAAAAATGCATCGCCTTTACACTAACTTCTAATCTTCCAGAAATGGTTCCATTTATTTTGTATGCTACAATAGGAATTCCACTCCCTCTTCATGCGTTACTTATTATTGCCATTAACGTTCTCACAGATTTGTGGCCCGCTATAAGTTTGGCGTACGAAAAAGCTGAAAGAGATATTATGACAAAACCTCCAAGGGATCTTCAAAAAGATAATTTGGTAACTTGGAATTTAATCAAAATGACGTATTTTCAGGTTGGTATTATACAGGTAGCTGCTGCCATGACTGCCTATTTTACAGCTATGGCAGCATATGGATTTTATCCAAAAGATCTTATTTTTACAAGAGAGGAATGGAATTCAGTTTCAGTAAATGATTTTAAAGACTCGTATGGACAGGAATGGTCATATACAGATAGGAAAAAAATGGAAACTATCGCTCAATCAACATACTATGCCAGTATTGTGATAGTTCAAGTAGCTGACGTCATAATATGCAAGACCCGAAGACTGTCCCTCATTCACCAAGGAATGATGAACCATATCCTTAATACGGGTATTATATTTGAGATTACCATTACTTGCGTTATTTTATACGTTCCAATTTTTAACGAAATATTGTACACGCAGCCAATATCTTGGGTTCTTTGGTTGCCAGGAATACCGTTTGCCTTTCTTATTGTATTTGCTGATGAGCTTCGAAAATACTTAATCAGAAGGTTTCCTAATGGCTGGGTTGATAGAGAGTTATACTTCTGATTTTATTTATTAATATTTTTATTGTATTTCGATTATAACTTTTGTTTTTTGTCATTGAATTAAAATACCACATATAATTATATTGTGTAAAAACATTAACAATGAGTTTTTTGTTATAGTTAGTACTTTCTAACTCTAATGTGTATAAAAAATTAAGTTGTCGTAGAAAGGAAAGCTATCCTAAAACTGGTCTGATTACAGTCAGATTTATGCTAAATTTAGAATAGATAGCATTTAATTGGCGCAAAGGGGTTCAAATTGGATTTTTTTTCCACTTGAATCTAGAAGCTAATACTTTCTTTTTATATAGAAGATAATAATAAAATAGTTTTTCTTCTACATATATTATTAATATTTAAAGCATTGACTTTGTGGTCAAACATAAAATTTAATGTTATTGTATATTTGTATATAACCACTTACCGACTTTTCTGTGTCGACCAGTTTTGAGGCGTACTCGTCTCTTCATCGGGACACCAATGAAACTAGCACGCGAATCCCACTATACACCTTTACCATACTTGTTGCATTATTCGCAAATCAATTTTGATCGTGACCGTATAAAGATGCAAGAGTTAAAATCTTACCTATGAATAATAAAAGGTTAAAATTAAATATCAAGGAAATATTTTACATTAAGAAAGCTTTAAAAAATAATGTTCATTTGATCAAAAATCAAACAACTTTTCAATATAGTCCTTTATACGATGTTTCATTGTAATGGTCACCTTATACCCATTAAACTCACGCCTTTCCCTTCATCTTCTCCCTCTTTTTTCAACTATTTTTTAAATAACAAAAAATTAAATGCTTATTAAAATGCATATTGTGTTGATTTTATATTTTTGTGCAACAGCCATGGTAAAGGTGTATCGTCGGTTTTGCATGTTGGTTTAATCGGTGTCCCGATGAAGAGACGGGTACATCTCGAAATCGGTAGGCATAGAAAAGTCGTTAAGTGATTATACAAAATATTTAATATCATTTAGTTGTTCTTCTCTTAATTTATTCATATCTTTTATTCATTTTGTTGAAAAAACCTTATAACGTTTTTTAAATATCAACGCTCTGATCACAATACCGTTTTCGAGTGCTGTAAAAATAAATGAATAGATTCAAATGTATTTTTAGACCAGGAATATAAATTACCTTAGGCGTAAAACAAGTTGTAAAAATCGAGGAAGGGTTGGGATTGAAATCTTGTATAGGTCGCTAGGGGTTTCGAATCCATTTGTAAAAGAATTTGTCTGAATCGGACCTTTTGTAATGGTAGGTACCTAGTACCTACTACGAAACTGCGAAAGTTTTTCGTTTTAATGACACGTTTTTAATTCATCGGGTTTTGAAAATAAAGATAAGGCCAGTATTGTAATTTGTAAAACTGCTTTACAGATAATGTTTTTTAAAAAAACATTTAAATTCAGTAAATCATAATAAATCATTCACACACATTCATAAACACACATGTATACGAACGTAGAACACATACAATTTTATTGACTCTTTTTTATATATTGTTAAATACAAACGTAGCACACTTACAATTTTGTAACTCTTAAACAAGGCACACTCTCAATTTTATTATCTCTTTTCTTATATCGCACACTGAGTAGAAGATTGTTGCAACTCAAAGTTTATAGATTTTGAGTCAAAGTCAAAACGTGAATTTCGTTCTGCATATTTGACTAAAATAATCGTAATTCTATCACAAATACCGTAGAAGTTACACCAATTACCTCACTTTTGTACATTTATTTTTTTCATTGTATATTTTTACATTTTCTCCATTTAATAGAAAATAATTACATTTTCATTTAATCCTGATGTACCTAATACAAATACATTTTTAAAAAATGACTGCAAAACATATATTTTTTCTTAGAAGTAACTAAAACTGAACTGAAGTGAACTGAAGCAAAGTGAAACTGAATGTTTGCTCTCCTGTAAAATCAGTAATTTTGAGTTATAACAGTCTTCTACTCAGTGTGCAATATACTACACGCCAAATCCGGGAATGCTTTACTATTACTAGATTTGAGTACATATACTCGTTTATTTATATATATGTTGAGATAAAAACGTATTTGACCAACGAAGCGATACGCACCAGCCGCGAACAAGGGAAGCGGCTGGGTAGAGGAGGGGTAGAGGTTTGTTAAGGGACTGCTTGTCCGAGAAATTGAGGATTTGCTACGTTTTGAGATAATATTTTTTTTGTTTTTTAAATCAGTTTTTGGAGAAAATTCATTAGAATATTTTTATAAACTTACCATGAGGAATGTTCCTCTGAAGACATTAAACTTGTTACCATAAGTCTTTTACTTGGCGTGGCGTTTTACTTCAAATGGCGGCCATTTAACGGTGGGTGAGGTAGGTCATTGTAGGGGAGTGGATTGGTCGATAAAAATACCTGAAAAATACTTCCCCTAAATATCGGTATGTCATGCCCGTCCATATTGAATATATATATATATATATACACACTTTATGCGACACTAAGCGTCTGACTTGTTTTCCATTCAACTGAGGTTCTAGAGGGTACCTTGTATTTGGTGGGAAATAGTGTTTTACGCGCAGCGGTTCGTTTGTTCTATAATTGTGTTTCGTTATATTTCCATTAAAAGTCCGTTCTGTGTTCTAAGGTAATGCAAAAATACATCTATAAATATTTGGGAAGCTGGTGAAATAAGATTTCACCCAGTAAACAAGTGTTTCTGTAGTTTAAAAATAAAAAAAAACAATTTTCATTGCTCTTATTTAGGAAATGTACAGAACGATTTCATGGTTTCATTGTAAATTTAATTTAATTTTGCAGTTAATTTTTCTTCCGTAACCGCGACATTTTTTAACAATATTAAAAAAATTTATGTGTGAACGACGTTCTAAAACAGGTTGCCATAGAATTAAGAATAATCAAAAAACCGCAAAAGCACATCAAACAGAGGGCGACTAAACTACACATAAATGAGTAGGTTTACGTTTTGACTCATTAGTTTCTTTGTAGACGTCGCTCAGTACGCAACTCCTGATTTGAATTCAACTGTTGCCGTGTTGTGTCCTTTTAAAGTGTAGAAATACTGTTTGGATCTTAAAGAAACAGGATGGTATCACATTTCATGTCTAATTAGCAAACGAATGTTTAAGTAGCAAATGCATTACCTAAAAATTGAATTATTTTCTCATCTGTCAGATTGTCGAAGAAACAAAATGGAAATTTCGTTAGTGTTGCCACGGTGGTAATTTTTTATACCCTATTTTGCTCATCTAATAAGAGAAATAATGAAAATTGGACCTCAGATTGAACAACTCTGTGGAGGACATTTGATCGACATTAGTTTTAAAACAATAAATATTATTTAACATGATATAAAAATATCCGTTATGTGTAAAATGAATTTTGTTTTATATTTAAAGTTTAAAGTTCATTAATTCAATTAATCTTATTAAATGACTCTTTACTTATCTACTCGGTTGTGTCAATCAATATTCCCGCGTGCACAATAAAATTTTAGAAAAATCAACAGATTGCTTTTTTTAACCTTACATTTGTGTTATAATTATTTTTTCCCCATCGTGCAATAATACGCGGCGACATCACGATTGCGCGCCGCAAAAGTTGGGCATGGTGAGGGAATTATTGGATACAGTCCGATGTATTCGAATTTGATTCTACGCTTATTCTGGACTATTCTTAATTCTTTGCTTGTTGTTTACTATATTTTAAGTTCTGATATCAAAAAATTTAAAATTTAAAATTAATTTCAAATATTCGATGATTGCGTGATGAAAAGTTCAAGATTCCATAATAAAAATAACAGATGTTATCATGTAAATATTTTCTTTTTTTTCTTTTACGGCGTTATAAGGCATCGTGTTAAGTTCATAACCACCTACGAGACAGATATCGATAGACAAAATACAAAAACTCATAAATATATATATAAAAATAATATTTCAACAATGCGCCACAAACTACTTACAGGAGCGTGAACATAAACATGTAATCTGTCTATCCCAGAAGCGAACCGTGTATAGAAGCGATTATGCGCAGCTTACCATTATATTTGACTAACTTTAATAATGTTTTATAGGAACTTTATTAACAGAAAAACAAACAAATAATTAACATTTATTTTAAATCATTTCCACCGTTCGTATTTTCATCCTAATATAAATATAAATTTTAATAAAGCGCGCCCAGCGCCTGCGGTGAGCCAAAAAACTAGCCGATTATTCCAGCTTATTTTTTCATACAAATAAGTATACTATATTTTGAATGTATTAACCCCACCCCAGTGCGGGTTTTTTCTTCTAGATTAAACTTGCATATTACACAAATTATTTGAAGATTCTTGATTTGGAAAATCTAGTGGAATTGACTTCCTTAGGATGAAGTCTATGAGGATTATAAAAATGTGGATTGTAATTCCTTAATTCGTCAGTATCAAAATCATTAAGAATAATAAAAAATACATGTAATAGACACAATTAAGATCAACTAACCCTATTTTATTTCATCTAACTGTGCATATTTTTATCTGAAATCAGACTTAGGTTATGTTAAATTATGTCAATTGGTTTAAGATGAACGGATATCCTTTTCCACCTTTTTCAATTCAATTCAACGAGTATAAATATTTTTTATGAATTATTTAATAAATAATATTTACTTACTAAATTAAATTATTGTTTTGCAAATGGCGTAGCATTCTGAAAGCGCTATTTATTAACTCAATTTCAACTGAAAATTAAGTTAGCATACTGTACGGAGCAGCCATCTTTCAGTTTTAAGAAACTAATAATGAAATAAAAGTTTCTGAATTCCTCGTTCATTTTGAGAATCTATTGTGTGCAACCGTTAAACACTTGTTTAAAAACGGAATAATGAAAAGTTTTTCAATTCGAGTTAACGAAAAAGTTTATTGGCGTTTGAAGATGAAAAGTTATCCAAAGAAGTTGTTTTTTTGGTAATCTTATTGCTTTCAAACTGCAGTTTATTAAATTGTAAAGGAGGTTTTGATTGATTTTTTTCTTAATTGGATTCTATATTATTGTTTAATTCATTTATTGTATTACTAGTTCAACACAACATCTTTACTGTCATCATGAGTAAACATGCAGTTATTTGTAAAAGTCATATTTTTAACTTTGACGATTTTTAGTATTTATCAACTATACCTATGCATATTTTTAAAAAAAATTGTCAATAATCAGAAGTAAAAAAACACAGCACGTCAAATGTTTTCAAAGCATAAAACCTGCGTGTTTCATATTAACACTAATTTTTGCTTCTAAATCTTTAATATTATAATACTGCTAAAGAAACTTTAGTTAAATTTAAAAATGTTAATTTTTTTTTGTACTGAAACATGTTTTTCACTAATAACAATAGTTCGAAATTTCTTGTAGAACATTACCTCATGATAAACTTTTTAATTATTTTTTTTATTAATAAATTTCATAAAAAGCACATGTTTTTTTAAAAATTTTATACAAATCTACTTATAAAAATCTAGTTAATGGTATCACTGTAACTCTCTAAAAAAATATGACTTATTTTGTGATTTTTGTCAAAACCTGTCTTTTTGCTTATGACGGCAGTATAAAACGTAGGTATACTGCAGGATTATTCTGTCGCAATTCAGTTTCGTAATTTTATTCGTTCGTCATATATCCATCTAACTCTTACGCAATCAATATCGTATTTCGATCTCGTTCCCTCCCATAAGATACGAATGAATTTACAATTTGTTACAGAATAAGGCCACTAGTAAAACGCTATTTTTGAAATATTATTAACTATATAGCGCCATTTTCATACTATAATACCTCAAAGGTGCCTTATTTAGTGATTCTACAAATAATTATGTAAATTATTTGATTAAATTTTTTTATTGACAATTCTTGATGGAATTCTATTGTAATCATAATATGTCAACAATTACAACTTATATTGACATATAAGTAACTAACTAAACGTACTTGGTCCACTTTTACTTATTTTTTCAACCAATCAACGCTTTGACTGTCTAATGGGTATCTTCAGACTGGATCCAGACCAAAGAAAGCGTTATTTGGTATAAAAATAAAAAGTTTACCAAGAATTTGTAATTAGTAACTTATATGTAAATATAAGTTATAACATCATTTATCATGTAAATGATTCAAATTTATTTGAACATGAAATTTGTTAATTTGGTAAAAAAATGAATATGCTACAGATTCATTCATGAGAACAAGTAGGTTTTAAGTTTTTTTCCGAAACATCACTTTTCATTTCATAAAATCACTTCAAGCGCGCTTCACAAAAAAATATTCTATGCATTATTGAAGTAAGCTTTATTTAAGATTTAAAATTTGAGTAAAGCTTTTTTGTAAGAAAATTTATTATATCAGAATGTGCTAAGGATTTATTTAAATAACCTTATCAGGCTGAAAAGTTTGGGTAGAGTGTATTGCAAGTACTTAACTAATATGACAAAATAAATTATAATACTCAAAAGTTTGACTTAAATTTTACGTCACTTCAAAATCAGTATTCATTAATTACTTTGTAACGCGCCCTTGAGGTATTATATTACGAAAATGGCGCTTTATGAATTATTCATGATAATAATATTAAAAGACGTGTACATTATTTACGATTGGTACATCCATTTGGAGTTGTGATTTGTAAATTTGTTTATATTCAATTTTATTTTTTGTTGGATAATTGAAAAAAAAGAGGTATCAGAAATAATAAATAAAATATAAAAGTTGAGTTTTTTGTGATTAAAATCGTAAATAGTTCAAAATATTAAAATAAAAAGTTCTGCGGCTTCCGTTTTTATCTGTATCCAAACAGTCAAAAATGAAAATTAAATATAATTTTTACATGAAAAAAAAAAAATAATAAGAACTCTGAAAGGGTGCTTTCCATTCGATGGCTACAGGTAAAAATTTTGAAAAAAGAAATCGAGCAGACATAAGCCCACTTCATAGCGCAGTGGTAAATACATTCGCTTAACGCGAATGGTGTCTTATGTTCAATTTTTAGCAGAACGGAGTGAAATATTGGTTTTTAAATTGTTCCCATAGTATTTTATTACGGAATCTAGAGTATAAAACTTTTATGAAAACCGAACGACAGAAGGCTTTTTATCAAGACTCTTAGCAGTTTGGAGCAAAAAGGCAGATGACTTAAGGACTTCCTTATCAAAACTCAATACTTTAAAGCGGATTTAAAAAAATATATATATAAATTCGTAGTTTTGTTTTTCAATTTCTAAGTCTAGTTTTATTGTTGCATTTTTTTGATATAATAGGCAGCTTTAGAATCCCCTACACCATACACTGCGGCCCATGAAATTCCAGCTAGTCGCCGTCTGCCTGAAAGATCGCCAAAGAAATGGAAGGACAGCTGGAACTCTGCATCTCAGGAATAACCCCTCTAGACGATAACAGTTTAACCATTCTAAATGGAGAAAAAGAGAAAAAAAATCCTGTTTTTTTATTTTTTTTTATTAAAAACACACCGATAAACTTTTATTTATTAATAGTTTGGTGTTATGGATCCCCAAAAATGGAAAAAAATACTAGAATTTATAATAATAAAAAAAAATGCTAGCTTTCCAAGTAACAAAAGTTATCACCACTATGCACTACTGGATTCGGATAAAAAAATTATGACCAAAAAAGAAAGGACAAAGTTTTCTTAAACAACTTTGTCTGCTAGGAAATAAAAGGTACTATTTTGTCGCTACAGCAGTAAAGTGAATTTACAGGTGGATACATAGTCTTTATAATTTAATATTGGTAGCGCTTGTCCAGTAAATAAACGTATGTTTGAAGCTTAGAATATATTTCAAAAGCTTTCACTACGAACAAGGATGATTGGTTGAAAACTATATACAAACAGCGCTACCTATTCAAGAAACCATGTAATCAAAATGCAGAATGTTTTACGAAATTAAATAAAAATATGACGTGCGATTGTTGAAATCGACAAATTACTTAAACTATTTTTTTATTTTTTTTATACCTAAAGAGCTTGAACGCATCTTAAAGAATAGTAAAACACTCGTACTTACACAAACAAGACGTAGTTTTAAGAAATAAAGTCAGGAGATACATGTTATGAAAAAATTAGGGATGCATCGATTCGCATTTCTGTCAATGCGTTCCAGTACATGTATTTTTATGTTCCTTCACGATTTCAGGATACTCCAGATTTCACCTGAGGTTAGCCACAGTCGAAAAATCGGAAACCTTTGAGCTGCGGGTGTAGTTGAGGATCCTTAAAATTCGATAAGTAGATGGAGTCCGAAAAGAAGACTTTATGAGTAGGACGCATTCATCTTAAGGTCCCACAGAGGTAAACGCGTTATAATCAACTTTTCCATGTACTTTAATGTAGAATAAATTTAACAAAAAACACTACTATTAACCGTATTATGGATACTTATTACTGAAAATTTAACCACAGATATATTTGCAAAAAATGTTAAATGTATCAAAATAGCCATAGGTACTGAACTATCAATGCCTGCTTCTTCTTATCCGTTTCTTTATTGTATTATTTTGAAAGTTAAAAATCTAGAGTTGTTTTTAAAGTTATTCAAAAACAAAAAAAACGCCTTTTTAGATTTTTTATTTAAAGTTGAAAATTCAAGTCTGACTCGCTCCAACGTAAATTCTCAATTTTAAGTCAAAACTTTTAAACTTTTTTTCGGTAAGTTTCATTAATGTTACGAAACTGATTATTTTATGCGTAAAAGCACAATTTAAATAAGATAAGATGTAAAAAAAAATATTTCAAATAAACCTTCCACAAGCTTCAAAAAAACAAATTAAAACCAATCCGGCCGAAGATTTTGAAAAACCAATTTAAAAAATCATAACTCGAAAACTATGCAATATCGTGGAACATACGTGGGGGTGATTCGAATACCTCTCAACAGGAGGCACCAACATTTTTCCTTTGGACGTCACTTCTCCGGCCATCCGTATACGAGTATAATATGACATATATTCATAGAAACACTGTGTGGATACAAATACAAAACATGAAATGCAAAAATAATTATATATAAACATGAATACAAACGTCGCACTCATACAATTTTATAAACTCTTTTCTGACATATTATGTATTATTAAATTAACAGTGGATTTTTTTAATTGACTCTAGAATTGTTCATATATTTTTACTTATTTTTTTATGTAAATAGCTGTAACAATCCCAAATAAATAAAATAATTAAATAAATGTATTGTCTCAATACGCTTCATAATACACTTGGGGTGGCGATTATATTTTTTTGTGGATATTGCCATAGAAACGAGAAGAATAACAAACATTAAAATTTGGGAGATCACAGGAGGGGTAGAATAGGTGGACTTTCATCCAACAGCGGTCCATTCAGTCGCAAACCACTCAATCCCATCAACTTCTCGCGCAACCAACACTGTTGTCTATTGGCAACTCTACGCCAACTGAGATATAAAGAAGCACTTGCTCTGAATCTAGCTGGAAGGTAAAATTTCATAAAGGTGAGCAACCTCATA